>NC_012873.2:32886588-33186588 GCF_000003195.3 Sorghum bicolor | reverse complement strand
TGCCAAAAATAAATAAAATATTAGAAGTGTACTTATCTTTGGACGAAAGCCTAGTCGGTGGCGACCAAATTGTCTGGCCCTCGACCTTTTTGACTTGTCATGACGGTGGTCGCGGTTGTCGTAGCACCGTTTTTCGCGGCGATTATTATTGCGACTGGTGGTCAGAGCAAGTAGGCCAAACAATTTAGTCGATAGCCCGAGTAGGTCGATGTCGTTGATCTGCCTCCTTTTATAGCAGAGAAGCAGGTGACGCGTTGTCGGCGTGGTCGGAGACGTTGCTGGAGTAGGCGGAGTCGTAGCTAGCGTGGTTGGAGTCGCGGCCGACGTCGATGAAGAAGTGATTGGCACAGATCGGATCTATGCCTCCTCCATGGTCGTGGCGGTGAAGCTGTTGAAGCTGACGTTGAACGTGAAGCCGCCCGCCAGGGCCGCGAAGTCGAGGATGATGGCCATCTTGTTCGTCTGGGAAGCTGTACGCACACCCCTTACCTGGCACGCCACTGTCGACAAAAGCTAGTCGGCAGTCTATCTTGGGGTATACCCACGGTAGTAGTTTATCGGTAGACGGTGCGCATGCTACGAACTTGATGGTGACGCAAGACATGAATAAGGTTTTTATCCAGGTTCGGCCGCCGTGTGGGCGTAATACCTACGTCCTGCGTCTGTTTGTATTGCTGTGGATTGTGTCGAGTCGAGATTCGATGTCTATGACCTGTCCTCTAGGGGAACCCTGCCCCTCCTTATATATCGTGGAGGGACAGAGTTACTGTTGGTGCAAAAGTTGATATCCAAACACAAAGGGCTAATACCAGATTCAAACGTTAAAGCGTGCCAGCCGATTTGACCTTACAATCGACAAAGGTGGTAACTTGAACACTTTGGTCCCGACAACAGCGATGCGCCCGGATGTCATGGCCAAGAGGTGCTCACGTGGAACTTGAGAACACACCGAGTTTGACTCGACGAATTCCTAAGAACTCACGGTAAAATAGAAAATATGACGAAGTCGTCGAAAAGTAGATGCTGGAATATGAGTAAAAACTTGTGTTTGATTGATTGATTGATATCTCATTACATTGCCCTAGGGTCTACATTTATACCCTGTCCAAAGAGCTACAACGACACAACTAGGACTCAAATTCCAAATTAAACGGAAGTCGTATACAAAACGAATTCTAATAACTAAAGAAAACATTAAACTATCCCTTGTAACCGATCGGGACACCGCCATGAATCAACCGGCAACCTCCACGCTTTTCTTCAGAGTCATCGGCAGATTACCTGTCGACAGTCATCGGCAAACACCGGCACTGGTCATCGGCACGAATACGTCACCACTTCTGGACTTCGTCATATCTGGTTGTTTCCCATCGGCAACCACCTTTATCGGCAACTCCCCTACAGACTGGTCACCACTTCTCCATCTGCCGATCTACATCCCATTAACTCCAGATGCACATCAAAAGATACGTGTCCAAAAACGGTGTCAACACATGCCCCCCAACTTCGGAGTATAAAATCATTAATGCTCCGAAATTCTCTACAGTAAGACGCCTTTCCGCAATTGCTTCCCCCAACTTGGTAATCAGTCGCGAAATCTAAACAACCTCAGCCCGACTCTCCTATAGATTCCTTGAATTCCTCAACCTCTCGAAGCGAATCTCCCCACTTATGCGCTCATCGGCAATATTACCATTAGAGAGAACTGCTGATGGGCTGACCAAACGATCTTGCACAGTAAAATATCTCCAAAATCATGACCGCTTGCCGTCAAATAACCTGCGCAATCCCTTGATTACCGTGCGAACAGTTACCATATCCACCTGAACACCCTTGGATTTCACGGATGCGGCAAAGAGATAAGTCAGATTTGCCCCTGCCCGTTTTGTCCTATAAATACTTCCTTCTCCGGTACTCCTTCTCCATCTTGTCATTCTACAGCCCAAAATCCACTTTCCCGGTGGCGGCATTGCTTGAGAAATCCAAGAACTTCAGCAAGAGTCTCCTCCCCCAATCCTCCAAGTCTTCGATCCTCTTCCTTGTGAAGAAATGGCCATCAACTTCGTCGTTCCTGAGGTCAGTGTACCATTCTTCTTCTTTTTGCACATTTGCTGTACTCCTATTCATCTGCGATTCCTTTTGCTGAGTACCCCTTTTTTATTTTTGTTCTTTCTTCCTCAAAACTTTTTAGGACTTGGCCGATAAGATCGTAATTCCTACCGATCAACATCACTTCCAATGTATCGGCCCGTTAGGAAATCCAGATCCCACCGATCTAATAAACACAGAGACAAATAGAATCCCCTTTAGAGCCGAAAACTTTTCCTTAGATCTGTGGAAAGATGCCTTTCGTTCCTGGCCCAGTCCTACCAAGGGATGGAAAGACTGGTTCTTGAGAGTCAGTCATTCAAATGATGTTCAATGGGGTGAGCGGAAATTAGATCAGTGCATCAGATTATCTCTTGCCAATATGGAGAGAAACGAGTCACTGATGATAGCTGCCTCGTACTTTTGGTCAGACACACTCAATGCTTTTGTATTCGGTTATGGCCCTGCTTCACCTACTCTTGCCGATGTACTCATGCTTATCGGCTTAGACATATCCACTGCCGATAACAGTCATCTGTTTGACACCAAGCCCAGTTCTAAGGTAGAGACTCGTGCTATCGGCGGTTGGTCTGGATACATTTAGAAATACCGAAAATAGGATCTGTCGGGGAAATGGAGCAGGCAATCTTCTTGAACATGTAGTTGGATAAATTTGTATTCTGTGGCCGATCGGTAGGGCCAACCTCTATCTATCTATCGGCAGCGAAAGGACTGGGCAATGGTGGCCGATTTCCTCTTGGCCGATACTTGCTCGGCTCTGTTTACCACCTCCTCCATTAGGTAGCTAAGAAACTCTTGCTAGGCCAATCCATCGGCAACTAAGGGAGACCTTGGTGGTTTGTTAACATGTGGCTCAGTGTCCATATGCATAAACTCCTTGGATTCGACCTTTTTGCACAGCGTTTTCCAAGAGACATAGCCGAAGATTATGAGTTGAATGAAGAAGAATCGGCAACTCGCTCTCCTTTGAACTATGGTGAAGCTGCCATAGTTCTACCTGGTACCGATGGCAATGAGGACCAGGTTAGCCGATTCTTTCAGACTCTTTATGAGGGTCTGGCCAAAGACCAGCGGGTATGGATGCCTTATGAGGATCCAGAAACCAGATTCCCGCTCACTTTCCACCCCTTCAACAATGCTCTCAAAAAGGACCACGATCTTATGATGGCAATCATCACTCCGAGAGCCATACCAGTGAACTTCTTTGGTAGCGGGAAAGCCTCCAATCTGACCTACGAGTTCTATAACCCATCGGCACTAGCTCGCCAACTAGCCTTTGGAAAACTGCCGATTGCACTCTGCTACGCCAATGTGGTGAAACCAAGGGAAACCATAACCAGCGGTCTCGAGTGGATCAGAATAGCTCAACTTCCACCAAATGCCGATACAGATGTCGATCTATCGGCTTGGATCCCGGCTCTCTTCATTACCCAAGCATACAAGTAGTGCTAGGAGGAGTGGGAAGAACACCTGTTCTGTAGATCAGCATGATCGACCCCAAGTACAAAATTCCCGAGAACACTGTAAGTTTTCAACCGATGCTTCAATCTTCTTATATTACTTTTATTTTTATCGGTAACTTACTTCCTCTCTCTTTAATCAGGTCGATGACACACCACCGACAATCAGCAGGAGTGGAAGGCCGATCGAACTTCTCCCATCGGGCCCGGTCTCTCTGATTGGCAACAATGCGCCAAGCCTGGCGGCTTTAATGCACCGGGGTGTGCGTTTCAAGAAAATTACCACCAGATATGCGAAGACATCCCCATCGGTAGCTGCTACTGCTTTGGCACAAGATTTCAAGGTAAATTCTTAACTTCTTCAACTTATACCGATTCCATTCCATACTTACATAATCCTTTCAGGACACATCGGCCGCTATGGGAACTTCATCGGTAATTTTTACTATTCCAACCAGAATTTCATCAACTCCCTGTCACGCTTGTACTTACGAAACTTTTGTTGTTGTATTAGCAATTCGGCAAATCAGTAAAGACCAGAAGTACCATGACAAGTGCCGATGCCCCCCAGTCCAGCCAAGTAAAGAGAAAGGGTCCCAAGAGTACTAAGTCACAAGCAAAACGCCAGAAGATAGCAGCGCCTCCTCCTCCTCCTCCTCTAGGGTCACCGATTCATGTGGAATCGTCCCCTTCTTCACCTGAAGCTCAGCCACAACAAACACCATCTCCACCTCAGCCACAAGAAGTACCTCAGCCAGAAGAGATATCGGCTAATATACACGAGCATGCTGCCGATCCGGTGGGCTCAATCATAGCATCGGTAGTATCCTCAATCCAGACAAGCACTGCACCCCCTCAAGGTAAAGTACTGCCCATGAAATCATTGCCGATGGATTTATCTTCCTACCTAATAATTATTCTTGTTAATTTCTTTCAGCTGATATTGTCCCATCGGCAACTTCGGCCGATCAACCTGTTGTACCATCGGCCTCTACTAGCCAGGGGCGAGAGATAGCTCTGAAACAAGTAGGCTTTTTGACTCTTATCCTTTATTTTACTGTTCATTTCTTCATCAAATAACTCATTTCCTTTTCCCTTTCAAGAACAAGACTCTCCTGACAGCCTGTTCTCCTTTGCCATTGAAATTTCTCATGATGAAGGCGAGGAAGCAATCTCTTGTCAAGCAGTCGAGATTTCATCTGCAGAAATCAGAGCAAAGCTGGAGGATTTCCTGGCCCTGCTTCATCAGGATACAGCCCAACTGGTTGATGACTCTAATCCAACCAAGGCTCTGTTTAAAACTCTCAGAGGCCAAATCCCCACCGATGCTGAGGAGACTCTTTTTCAGGCTGCACACTTAGAGAGCCGTCAGCTTCAGTATCAAAAAGCTGCCCAACATCTTGCCGATAGAGCCACTCATGCTCAGCTTTCAGAAGAGGTGATGAAAGTGAAACACCTCGCCGATGAGAAACACAAAAACATCGGCATTCTGAAATCCTCCAGAGATACGCTGAAACAAAAGATCTCCGACCTATCGGCAAAAAGGGAAGCCTTGTTGGTAGAGCTTAAGCAAGTAGAAGAGGCTCTATCCCAAGCTCAACAAGAACAAAGTCAGCTGCCTGACATGATCAAGACCCTCGAACAAGAGCAAAACATTGAAGCCCGCAAGGCATTGCAGATGAAGAAAAAGCTGAAGGCAGTGAGGGTTCTGCCGATGAAGATATCAGGGAGATAGAAGAAGCCGATCAAATTCGTCTTCGCGCTATATCGGCGATCCAAGCTCTACTGAACATATAAGCTTTTCATCGGCGGCGTGTTTTACTCTTTCTTCAAAAACTTGTTGATTATTTTGGTCCAGCCGATAGGTCTGTTATCGGCATCTTTTGAAACATCATATTCAGCCCCAGATACATTTCAATCCAGCCGATAGGAGTATTATCGGCACTTAAACTTTTACGTATCGACCCATATGCTTGGGTAATACTTCTTTAAATATTTTCCATTCAATGCTGTGGGCAATTCAACTCCTTTGAGAGTTTCCAAAATATAAGGCATTACCAGGAGCAGATCGATTTATCCGATAAGGACCTTCCCAATTGGGAGACCATTTGCCAAACATTGAACTTTTAGTCCCAATCGGTAATATCAGTTTCCATACCAAATCTCCATCGGCAAACTCCTTAGCCTTTACTTTTTTATCATACTATTTGGCAACTCTTTTTCATTTTCTTCTACACTTATCAAAGCTTTCAACCGATGCCCTGCTAAATCATCCAACTCATCTTTCATCAAAGTAGCGTAATCATCGGCAGTCAGCTGATCTTGAAAAGACAATCATCTAGATCCGGCCTTAATTTCCAAAGGAAGCACTGCATCGTGTCCATACACCAGTTAATAAGGTGAAATTTTAGTTGAGCCATGACATGCCATCCGATATGACCACAAGGCTTCACTCAATAATGTATACCACCTTCTAGGATTTTCTTCAATCTTCCGTTTGATGAGTTTAATAATCACTTTGTTAGACGCTCGGCCTGCCCATTAGCTTGAGCATAATAAGGAGAAGAATTCGACACTTTAATTCCCATACTGATTGCAAATTCATCAAACTCTCCCGATGTAAACATAGTACCCTGATCAGTAGTAATTGTTTGAGGAATACCAAATCGGTAAATAATATGCTCTTTCACAAAATCAATCATATTGGTCGATGTAACTTTCTTCAATGGAATAGCTTCAACCCACTTAGTGAAATAATCAGTGGCAATTAAGACGAACTTATGCCCTTTGCTCGATGGTGGGTAAATCTGGCCGATTAGATCAATAGCCCACCCCCAGAACGGCCAAGGTTTAATAATGGGATTCATGGCCGATGCGGGCACCCTTTGAATATTGCCAAATTTCTGACATCCTTGACACCCTTTGAAATTAAAAGAATCCTCGAGTATAGTCGGCCAATAATACCCATTTCTCCTGATCATCCATTTCATCTTAAAAGCTGACTGATGTGCTCCACACACTCCTTCATGGATTTCTCCCATCAAACTTCAAGCTTCATCATCACCTAAGCACTTGAGAAGAACCCCATCGATTGTTCGATAATATAGCTCATCCTCAAGGAGCACGTAGTTGGTAGCTTGAAACCGGACACGCCTCTCAACCTTCTTAGATGGATCCCTTAAATAATCAATAATCTCATTTCTCCAATCATCGGCACCGATTGCCGATAATGTGTTCACTATGGGTTCATATCCCGAGGCATGCTGAGCCAACCGATTAGCCTCCTCATTATGTAACCGAGGAACATGCTCTAATCGGAAATCTTTGAATTCCCTTAATAGTTGTATACTCTTTTCGTAATAAGTTATCAGGACTTCACTTCGACATTCATAACTTCCAGCCAATTGATTTATAACCAGGATAGAATCCCCGAAGATTTCAACAGCATCAGCATGAACTTCTTTTAACAATTCCAACCCCTTGATCAAAGCTTGATACTCAGCTTGATTATTTGTTGACGTGGCAACAATCGGCAAAGAGAACTCATACTTCCCTCCCTGAGGGGAAATTAACACTATGTCGATTCCTGCCCCCCGGTCACACGTGGATCCATCAAACAAGAGCGTCCAAGGCACAATTTCCAAAGTCTCCACTACACCACGATGTTGAGTCACGAAATCGGCCATAATCTGCCCTTTAACCGCTTTAGCCGATTCGTAACGTAAATCGGCATGGACAGCATATATCGCACCACATCATCTTTGCATTTAACAGTGCATTCGGCCGATAGCAAATAGTGCCTCAACTTAATGCAAGAAAAATATAGGCATAAACATAATTTTTCAATGGCCGAATACCTGGTCTCAGCATCAATCAATCTTCTACTTAAATAGTAAATCACACGCTCCTTCCCTTCAAATTCTTGAATCAAAGCCGAGCCGATGACCATCCCATCGGTAGAGCAAATATAATATGAAGGGCTTTCCTTGCTGAGGTGGAATCAAGACTGGAGGATTTGTCAAATAATTCTTGATTTTATCTATGGCCAATTGTTGTTCTTTTCCCCACACAAACTCTTGATCGGCTTCCAGTTTAAGCAAAGGACTAAAAGCACGAATTTTACCAGACAAATTAGATATAAATCGTCTGATAAAATTTACCTTGCCGGTCAAAGACCGAAGTTCAGTTTTGTTGGTAGGGGGAACTATCTTGTTGATAGCATCAATAGATCGTCTACTAATTTCAATTCCTCTCTGATGCACCATGAAACCAAGAAATTGCCCTGCCGATACGCCAAATACACACTTATTCGGATTCATCTTTAAACCATGTTTCCTTGTGCATTCCAACACGTTTCACAGATCGGCAAGATGATTTGTGAAATCTCCAGACTTAACCACCACATCATCAATGTAAATCTCTACCAGCTTGCCGATGAACTCATGAAGGATAAAATTCATAGCTCTTTGATAGGTAGCACCAGCATTTTCTAGCCAATGGTCATGACTATCCACTCAAACAACCCAACATGACCAGGACATCTAAATGCAGTCTTTGGAATATCTTCTTTTGCCATGAATATCTAATTATATCCGGCATTGCCATCCATGAAGCTTATGATCCGATGTCCAGCCGCAGCATCAGCTAGTAAATCGGCAGCTGGCATCGGGTAACCATCCATCGGTGTAGCCTTGTTCAGATTTCTAAAATCAATGCAAACCCGAAGCTTCCCATTTTTCTTGTAAACTGGAACAACATTGGAAATCCACTCGGCATACCGACACTGCCGAATAAATTTAGCTTCAATAAGTTTAGTTATTTCGGACATAATATCAGGAAGAATATTAGGATTACATCAGCGAGCTGGCTGCTGATGTGGCCGAAATCCAGACTTGATAGGCAACCGATGTTCAACAATGGATCGGTCTAAACCAAGCATCCCGGTATAATCCCAAGCAAAGCAATCTTTATATTCCTTTAACAAATTGGTTAACTGTTGCTTACACTCAGAATTTAACTCAGCACTAATAAAAGTAGGTCTTGGCTTATCACCATTACCTATATCTACTTCTACTAAATCGTTGGCCGAAGTAAACCCCTGGCCTAGTTTTCCATCATTGGCAAACCTATCCATTAAAACTCGTCATCAGAACCGACTGCTTGGAACGGTGGAATCTCATAATCGGTAACTTTGAGGAAATCCTTCTCCAAACTTTCTCCCAAATCATCAGATGCCGATGGTCAACTCAACACATATTGCTCCTTTAACCGGAGACACTTTTCCTTCAAAATCCTTCAGCATCATATCGGTCTTGGTCAAGTCCTGATCTCCTCTCCCAAGCTTCCGACAAACCGCATACGGCATGATGTTGATAGCAACCCCACCGTCAACAAGTATCTTGGTCATCGGCTGGCCATCAACCCTACCTTTGACAAACAGGGCTTTAAGATGCTGTCTTTCAATGTCAGCAGGTTTTTCAAAGATAGCCGTCATTGGGTCTAGAGCCAACTGAGCTATCTGGTCGGAAAAATCCACCTCTTCATCATCACTGGATGGCGCAAGAATCTCCATCTGCAACATAAATACCATGTTAACATCTGCCGATGGCCCTTTTCCCCTAGGTTCCTAGGAAAATATCCGACGCGGTCACCAAGTCTATCATGTACACTGATCCTGCCCCCCAGCCGATCATGAACTGAAGTTCTTCCCCTAATTGGTCCATTAAATCGACGATCATCGTTTTGATACTGCCGATTAGGTCTATCATACCGATCATAACCATTGCATTCAGGGCAGTCTCTAACAGTGGGCAATTTAATGTTTTGCTCCCAGCAATGAATAAAGAACGGGTAGTTCCAGTGATCTTTATGCCGATTCCACTCCTGTCGGCGTTGGTCCTCTTCTCGGCGACGATCCTCCTGTTGACGCCGATACCGATCTTCACGTTGCTGCCAAGTCTCCCGATGCCTTCTATGAGTTATCACAATGCCAGATCGGGGAGGCCTTCCTGAGCTAGTTCTTTCTTGGATCAAACCCTTTCCTTTGGCATCGACAGCAGTAATCTGATGCTGAGGATCCACCAATGCACTCCTTTCAGCTGCTTCTAACGTCAAGACCTTGTTTTTTCCTTTAGCATCCAACATATTTGTTGGGAAAGGATGTTGATTGATCTTCATTGGCTTCTGAGCTTTGGAATTGTTGAACTTAATTCTCCCAGACTCTATGGCCGATTGCAGCTGTTGCCTGAAAACCTTACACTCATTTTTGCTGTGAGACGTTGCATTGTGCCACTTGCAGTACTTCATCTTCTTTAACTCTTCAACCGATGGAATCACATGATTGGATCATAACTTGATTTGCCCTTCCTAAAGTAGAAAGTCAAATATTCTATCGGCTTTGGTGATATCAAATGCAAGCTTTTCTGGTTCTTTATGCCCAAAAGGGCAAGACATCGGCTTCTTATTTTTCACCCACTCTGCCAAGCTGATGACTGGTTCTTCATCTGAGTCTGAGCTTGCTGCCTCATCGACAAATGATACCTTTTTATTCCACGCTCTCTTGGGCTCAAAAGGTTTAATATCTTGGTCAGAGGTCCTCTGTACCAAATGACTTAGACTTTCAAACTCTTGAGAAGCATACTTGTCTCTAATATGCGGCAACAATCCCTGGAAAGCCAAATCGGCTAGCTGCCGATCATCCAAAACCAGACTATAGCACTTATTCTTAACTTCTCGCAGCCTTTGCACAAAGCTTTCGACCGATTCATCATTGCGTTGCTCCAGTCTGAGTAAATCAGTGATCTTCACTTATTCTTAACTTCTCGCAGCCATTGCACAAAGCTTTCGACCGATTCATCATTGCGTTGCTCCAGTCTGACTAAATCAGTGATCTTCTTCTCATGGACTCCAGAAAAGAAGTATTTATGGAATTGCTTCTCTAGACCGGCCCAAGTGATTGTTGAGTTGGGAGGTAATGAAATAAACCAAGTAAAAGCCGATCCAGACAAAGATGATGAGAACAGACGAACCCTTAACTGATCTCTGTTAGCAGCTTCCCCACACTGGATGATGAACCTATTGACATGATCCATGGTTGATGTATCATCCTGTCTAGAAAACTTACTGAAATCTGGTACCTTGTATCGATTTGGAAGTGAAATTAAATCATATGCAGGAGGATACGGTGTCCAATAAGAGTAAGTGTTCACTTTGGGTTTTATCCCAAATTGGTCTGTCATTACTTCAGCTATCTTATTGGTCCAATAAGCATCGTCATCTTGTCGATGAGGTGGTTGTGGATCTGGCACCTGCTGATATGCTTCCACATGTCTCTGAGGTGCACGATCTGCATGGAACATCGGGTTGATCATCTGACCACCAATCTGCTGACCAAGATTCATCGGCTGGATGACCAACCCTTCACTACAAGAAACACATGGCTTTTTAACGTTCAGTTACGTCACAATATATGGAATTTATGTTACAAATTAAGATTTGTGACATCAAGTTGACAAAAACCAAAACATGGAAAAGCCCGCGTTATAAAATGATTATATGACATTTATTTGGTTCATGTCACAAGCATATGACATTGGTTTATTGTCACAAAATCGTAGGCCTTGCCACGTGCCAGCTGACATGGGAGGGACAAAAAATGTCACAAAAATGAGTTTTGGCCCACTGAAGCCCACATAGCTCATGGGGCTGAAATCTATTTTGAATTATAGCCCATATAAATTTTGAGCCCACAACAATTCAGCCCATATAATTTTTTTGTCCTCACAATGCAGCCAACTGTTTCAGTCCACATATTTCAGATCATTTTTTCCAAACCCAGAAAATTTACATCAGTATAGCAAAAATTTACATCAGAATTTTCCAGTCAGATGTCCAGAAATTTACATCAGAAATTTAAATCAGAACACATCCATCACCACCGGGATCCATTTTTGTATCAGAGAAGGAAGTCAAATCCATGTGCTTGACAAAATCTTGATCGGTAGTTCTGTGCAATGGATGAACTGCTATCAGAACAAAAAAAAGTTCCATATTTCAAATACCAAATGCATCGTTGAATAGTCAGAGAGTGGGTGTCTGTACCAGATCGATGAAGTGCTCTACCCGTGAGGCCATGAGGGAGCACACGACAAGCGGCTACTCGTCCTCCTCTCGGATCCAAAAAGATTTGCGCCGTCCAGATCTAAACCTCCACGGGAGGCAGCGACCAGCTTCAGCTAGCACAGAAGGACAGTGGCGAGCTCGGCAGCTCATGCCGCCAGGTGTCCTCACTGTAGTTGTAAGTATGCAGTAGGATTAAGACTAAAGAGGAAGAGGAAGAAGCATCACCGGCCATCACCGCCATGGACGAATAGCAGAGGTTGCCGCGGTCGGCATCAGGAAAGGCGGCTCTCCAGCCTCGTGTCGCGCGTGCCCTCGCCCACGCGGCCACGCGACTCGCGAGTTTGGGCAGGGTCGCAGGCGCCTCGCAGCCTCGCAAGGGAAGTGGTCGTCGTGATCTCACTCTCACCATCTCACGGATTCGCGGTCGCGGTCGGCGTCAGGCAGGCAGGCAAGGGCGCAAGGCGGCTCTTCAAACTCCAGCGGACACCGGTGCTGGTGCCTGTGTTGTGTAGTTGTGCGGCGGCGGCTGGACTGGGAGAGTTGAAAAAGGATAGTGCTCAAGGGTTGCAATCCTCTTTATACTTCTTGTTATTGGGCTGGGCTGAATCATATTATTTGGGCTCTGTTACACAAGATTCAACACTGGAGCTGGGAAAAATAAACCCATGGGTATGCCTGTATGGGTACACTAGGAACATACCCGTATCCACAAACCCGATGGGTATGAGTTTGTTCCCATTAACAAACCTATGGGTATAAATATTGACTCATGCCCGTGCCCTAATAAAGATTTTAAATTTTAAATTAATTTATGAGAATTTCGAATCAAATTTTGGAATATTAGATGGATTCAAATTTAAAATACATCAAAAATAAAGTTGTAGAACTCATCGATATCTACAAATTTTATTTTGGCAAATTCTCCATCTGACTTTGTTTAAACAACTCAAAATTTGAATTTCAAAGTACGAGAACTTTAAATAGAAATTTTAGATAGTACATTAGTTTATTTTCAACATTCACTATTTATTTTAAAAAAATAATAAAATAATTTGTGACACACAAATAAGCCTTGTGACACAGAAATATTGTCGCTAGATGAAATTTGACTTGTTAAATGACATTTGTTGTGACATACAACTTTTTATTGTCACTAAGTCACAGTGCCTAAAATATAATGTCACAAAATGGATGATATAGTGACATTATGATCATTGTCATATTAAAAACGTTGAAAAGCCACACATTTCTTGTAGTGCTTGATTCTCAAACCCAGGTTGGATTTGGCCTTGTTCAAACCCCACAGCCTGATGATTCTGCTGAGGCATCTGTGGAAAGACTAACTGCCCAGTCCATCCACTATTAGCGTTCACAGGCATAGGCCCTGCCGATGACCGGTAATTGGGCATCATCATTGAATTGACATACCCTGTGTTGATACAAAAGCTGATCTGCAAATACAAAGGGCTAATACCCGATTCAAACGTTAAGGCGTGCCAGCCGATTTGACCTTACTATCGGCAAAGGTGATAACTCGAATACTTTGGTCCCGACAACAGCGATGCGCCCGGATGTCACGGCCAAGAGGTATTCACACGGAACTTGAGAATACGCCGACCTTAAGTCGACGAACTCCTAAGAAGTCGTAATAAAAAGGAAAATATGACGTAGTCATCGAAAAAGTAGATGCTGGAATATGAGCAAAAACTTGTGTTTGATTGATTGATAGATATCTCATTACAAGGCCCTAGGGTCTACATTTATATCCTGCTCAAAGAGCTACAATCAGACACGACTAGGACTCGAATTCTAAATTAAACAGAATCCGTATACAAAACGATTTTAACTAACTAAGAAAAACATAGAACCACCCCCTCGTAACCGATCGGGACACCGCCACAGATCAATCGGCAACCTCCACGCTTCCCTTCAGAGTCATCGGCAGTCTTCCTGTTATAGCCATCGACAAACACCAATATTGAGCATCTGCAAGAACACGTCACCACCTCTAGACTTAGTCATATTCAATCGTCTCTTCATCAGCAACTATCCTCATCGGTAACTCTTCTGCAGTCTAGGTACCGCTGCTCCACCTGCCGATCTATACTCTACTGGTCTCTAGGTACGTGTCCAAAAACAGTGTCAACACATGCCCCCCATTTTCGGAGTATGAAATCATTAATGCTCCAAAATTCTCTGCAGTAATGATGTCTTTTCGCAATTAATTCTCCCAATTTGGTAACCGACCGTTTAAATATGAACAACCTTGGCCCGATTCTCCTGCAGCTTCCTCGAATTCCTCAACCTTCCGGAACGGATCTCTCCAATTTATGCACCCATCGGCAATATTACCGTTAGAGGAAACTACCGATGGACCGACCAAGAAATCTCACACAGTTAAATATCTCCAGATTACGACCGCTTCCTATCAAATCACCTACACAATCCCTTGATTATCGTGGGAACAGTGACCATATCCACCTGAGTATCCTCGGATTTCACGGATACGGCGAAGAGATAAGTCAAATTTGCCCTTGCCCGTTTCGTCCTATAAATACTTCCTTCTTGGGTACTCCTTCTCCATCGCATCATTCTACAACCTGCTTTCCTAGCGGTGGCACTGTTCGAGAGCTCCAAGAACTCCAACAAGAACTTCCTCCAACAAATCACAAGTTTTCGATCTTCTTCCCTGCGAGGAGATGGCCATCAACTTCGTCATCCCTGAGGTTAGCGTATTGCCCTTTTTCTGTACATTTACTGTACCAAAGTTCATCCGCAATCTTTCTTACCGAATCATTTTTCTTTTTGTTCTTCTTTTCGTTCCCAAAAATTTCTAGGATTTGGCTGACAATATCGTTATTCCTACCGATCAACCCCACCTCCAATGCCTTGGTCCACTTGGGAACTTGGATCCCACCGATCTCATAAACGCAGAGACAAACAGAATCCCTTTCAGAGCCGAGAATTTTTCTTTAGATCTATGGAAACACGCCTTCCGTTCCTGGCCCATTCCTACCATGGGATAGAAGGATTGGTTTCTGAGAGTCAGTAATTCAAATGAAGTCCAATGGGGTGAACGGAAATTAGATCAGTGCATTAGATTGTCTCTTGCCGATATGGAGAGAAATGAGTCGCTACTGATAGCTGCCTCATACTTCTGGTCAAATACACTTAATGCTTTCATTTTTGGCCATGGCCCTGCTTCCCCCACACTTGCCGATGTTCTTATGCTCACCAGTTTAGACATATCCACTGCCGATACCACCCACCTGTTCGACACCAAGCCCAGTGCTAAGGTAGAAACCCGTGCTATCGGCGGTTGGTCAGGGTATATTCAGAAGTACCGCCAAACAGGACCTGTCATTATAAAGGAACAGACCACCTTCCTGAACATGTGGTTAGATAAGTTTGTATTTTGTGGTCGATCGGCAGGACCAACTTCTGTCTACCTATCGGTAGCAGAAAGGTTAGCTAATGGTGGCCGATTTCCTCTTGGCCGATACCTGCTCGGCTCTGCTTATCACCTCCTCCATCAAGTAGCCCAAAAACTACTGCTTGTTCAATCCATCGGCAACTTAGGGGGTCCCTGGTGGTTCATCAATATGTGGCTTAGTCTTCACATGCACAAGCGCCTTGAGTTTGACCTTTTTGCACAGCGCTTCCCTAGAGATATAGCCGAGGATTATGAACTGGATGAAGAAGAATCAGCAACTCGTTCCCCTCTGAACATTGGCGAAGCCGTCATATTTTTGCCTAGCACAGGTGGCAACGCAGACCAGGTCAGTCGATTCTTCCAAACCCTGTATGAGGGTTTGACCAGGGAACAGCGGGCATGGATGCCTTATGAAGATCCAGACATCAGATTCCCTCTGACTTTCCACCCCTTCAATGATGCTCTCAACAAGGATCGTGAGGTGATGATGGCAATTATCACTCCCAGAGCTATACCGGTGAACTTCTTTGGCAGTGGGAAAGTTTCTAATCTAACTTATGAGTTTTACAATCCATCGGCACTAGCTCGTCAACTAGCTTTCGGTCAACTGCCGATTGCACTCTGCTATGCCGATGTGATAAAGCCAAGGGAAACTATCACCAGCCATCTCGAGTGGATCAGAGTAGCCCAACTTCCACCAAATGCCGATACAGATGTAGATTTATCGGCTTGGATTCCAGCTCTCTTCATCACTCAGACATACAAACAGTGGTGGGAAGAATGGAAAGATCATCTATTCTGCAGATCGGCTCTCACGTACCGTGGCATGATCGACCCCCAGTACAAAGTCCCTAATAGTACTGTAAGTACTCTAAACCGATGCTTCAATCCTTTCACTTTCACTTTTCATCGGTATCTTACTCCCCTTGTTACATGTAGGTTGATGACACACCCCCATTGGTCAGCAGGAGTGGCAAGCCGATTGAGCTCCTTCCATCGGGCCCGATCTCTTTGATCGGCAACAACGCTCCAACCCTGGCTGCCATAATGCATCGGGGTGTGCGTCTCAAGAAAGTTACCACCAAACGGGTGAAGATATCCCCATCGGTAGCTGCCTCTACCCTAGCACAAGTCTTCAAGGTAAATTTTCGAATTCTTTTACTCATACCGATCCCATTCTTATACTTCTTACGCTTGTACTCATAAACTTTTCACTGTTGTACCAGCACACCAGTACATTGGCAAAGACCAGAAGTACGACTGCCGATGCCCCCCAGTCCAGTCAACCGAAGAGAAAAGGTTCCAAGAATACCAGATTACAAGCAAAGCGCCAGAGAACAGTAACACCTTATCCTCCCCCAGTATCTCCGATTCAAATAGAGTCATCCCCTTCTTCTCTAGAAGCCCAGACACAGCAGATACCATCTCCTCCTCAGCCACAAGAAGAACCCCAAGTGGAAGAGCTCCAGCCAGAGGAACCTCAGCCAGAAGAAACACCGGCTGGCGTACACGAGCAGATCGCCGATCCAGCAAGCCTAACCATAGCATCGGTAGTCTCCTCGATTCAGACAAGTACCGCGCCCTCTCAAGGTAACATACTTTCCATTTATTGCTGATGAACCTATTTTTCCATTTTGTTAATAACTTCTATCAATCTTGGAGCTGACATGGTCTCATTGGCAATCCCACCCGATCAGCCTATGGTTCCATCGGCTTCAACTAACCAAAGGCGAGAGATAGCTCTGAAGCAAGTAATTTACCCAATCTTCATTTTTACTATTATCAGTACTTGATCGTAAAATAACTTATTCTATCCTCTCTTTCAGGAACAGGATTCTCCCGACAGTCGGTTCTCCTTTGCCATCGAGATTTCTGAAGACGAAGGCGAGGAAGCAAGTTCTTATCGAGCAATCGGAATCTCATCGGCTGAGATTAAAGCAAAGCTGGCGGAGCTGTCAGCCCTCCTCCATCAAGATACAGCACAATTGGTCGATGACTCTGACCCAGCCAAAGTTCTATTCAAGGCTCTCAGAGGTCAAATCCCTGCCAATGTCGAGGAGGTTCTTTTCCACGCCGCACATTTAGAGAGTCGTCAGCTGAGTATCAAAAGGCTGCTCAGCGTCTTGCCGATAGAGCTGCTCACGCTCAGCTCTCAGAGGAGATGATGAAAGTGAAACTCCTTGCCGATGAGAAGCATAAGAGCATCAGCGTTCTAAAATCCTCGGGAGATGTTCTGAAGCACAAGATCTCTGATTTATCAGCAAAGAGAGAAGCCCTGTTGGCAGAACTCAAACAGGTAGAAGAAGCTTTGTCCCGAGCTCAACAGGAAGAAAGCTTTGTCCCAAGATTCTTGAACAAGAGCGAAATGTCCAAGCCCGCAAAGCACTGCAGATGAAGAAGAAGCTGAAGCCAGTGGAGGGCTCTGCCGATGATGACGTAAAGGAGATAGAAGAAGCCAATCAGATCCATCTGCGCGCCATATCGACGATCCAGGCTTTGTTAAACATATGAATTCCTCATCGGCGGCACACTTTGCTCTTTTCTCTTAATTATTTTGATCCAGTCGATAGGACTGTTATCGGCATCCTTTTAAAACATTAAATCCGGCCCCAGATACACTTTTAATCCAACCGATAGGAATGTTATCGGCACTTAAACTTTCATGCATCAAGCCATATGTTGGGATAATATCTCTTTAAATATTTGTCGTTCAATGCTCTAGGAAATTCAACTCCTTTGAGAGTTTCTAAGATATAGGCGTTGCCAGGAGCAGATCGATTTATCCAATAGGGACCCTCCCAATTGGGAGACCACTTCCCAAATTTTGAATCTGTAGTCCCAATCGGTAAGCTTAGCTTCCATACTAAGTCTCCATCGGCAAACTCCTTAGCCTTTACTTTCTTATCATACCATCTAGCAACTCTTTTCTTATTTTCTTCTATACTTATCAAAGCTTTCAGCCGATGCCGTGCTAAATCATCCAATTCATCTGTCATCAGGGTAGCATAATCATCGACAGCCAATTGATCTTGAAAAGATAGTCTCCTAGACCCAGTCTTAATCTCCCAAGGTAGCACTGCATCATGTCCATACACCAACTGATAAGGTGAAACTTTGGTCGACGCATGACAAGCCATCCGATATGACAATAAAGCTTCATTCAACAATGTATGCCACTTTCTAGGATTCTCCTCAATCTTTTGCTTAATAAGTTTAATAATTCCTTTGTTAGATGTCTCGGCCTGCCCATTAGCTTGAGCATAATAAGGAGAAGAATTCAACACCTTAACTCCCATACCGATTGCGAACTCATCAAACTCCCCTGATGTAAACATAGTACCCTGATCGGTAGTAATCGTTTGAGGAATTCCAAACCGGTAAATAATATGATCTTTCACAAAATCAATCATATTGGCCGATGTAACTTTCTTCAAAGGAACAGCTTCAACCCATTTGGTGAAATAATCGGTGGCAACCAAGATAAACTTATGTCCTTTGCTAGATGGCAGATAAATCTGGTCGATCAAGTCAAAAGCCCATCCTCGGAACGGCCAAGGTTTGATAATAGGATTCATGGCCGATGCGGGTGCTCTTTGAACATTGCCAAATTTCTAACATTCTTGACACCCCTTGAAATATTTAAAGCAATCTTCATGTACGGTCGGCCAATAATACCCATTCCTCCTAATCATCCACTTCACCTTAAAAGCCGACGGATGTGCTCCACATACTCCTTCATGGATTTCTCCCATTAAACTTTTAGCCTCATCATCACCTAAGCACCTGAGAAGCATCCCATCAATGGTTCGATAATATAATTCATCCTCGAGGAGCACATATTTGGTAGCTTGAAACTGAACACGCCTCTCAACTTTCTTGGATGGATCCTTTAAATAATCAACGATTTCTTTCCTCCAATCATCAGCACAGATTGCCGATAACATGTTAACCATAGGTTGATACCCTGAAGCATGCTGAGCCAACCGATTAGCCTCCTCATTATGCAATCGAGGAACATGCTCTAACCAGAAATCTTTGAATTCCTTTAATAATTGCATACTCCTTTCATGATAAGTTATTAGGACTTCGCTTCGGCATTCATAGCTCCTAGCCAATTGATTTATAATCAGCATAGAATCCCCGAAGACTTCAACAACATCAGCATGAACTTCTCTTAACAATTCCAACCCTTCTATCAAAGCTTGATACTCGGCTTGATTATTCGTTGACGTGGAAACAATCGGCAAGGAGAACTCATATTTCCTTCCTCGAGGGGAAACTAACACTATGTCGATTCCTGCCCCCCGGTCACACGTGGATCCATCAAAGAAGAGCGTCCACGGTACAATTTCCAAAGCCTCCACTGCACCGCAATGTTGAGTCACAAAATCGGCCATAATCTGTCCTTTAACCGATTTAGCCGATTCGTAATGCAGATCGAATTCCGACAGTGCCAAAATCCACTTACCAATCCTGCCACTCATAATCGGCATAGACAGCATATATTAGACCACGCCATCTTTGCATACAACAATACATTCAGCCGATAATAAATAGTGCCTCAATTTAATACATGAGAAATATAGGCATAAACACAACTTCTCAATGGCCGAATACCTGGTCTCAGCATCAACCAACCTCCTGCTTAAATAGTAAATCACATGCTCCTTCCCTTCAAATTCCTAAATCAAAGCCGAACCGATGACCATCCCATCGGTAGATAAATATAATCTGAAGGGCTTTCCTTGATGAGGTGGAATCAGAACTAGAGGATTTATCAAATAGTTCTTGATTTCATCTAAAGCCAACTATTGCTTTTTCCCCCATATGAACTCTTGATCGTCTTTCAACTTGAGCAAAGGACTGAAAGCATGAATTTTACTAGACAAATTGGATATAAACCTTCTGATAAAATTTACCTTGCCGATCAAGGACTGGAGCTCAGTTTTGTTGGTAGGAGCGACTATTTTATTGATAGCATCAATGGATCTCCTACTAATTTCAATCCCCCTTTGTTGCACAATGAACCCAAGGAATTGTCCTGCCGATACACCAAATGCACACTTATTGGGATTCATCTTTAAACCATGCGTCCTCGTGCATTCCAACACCTTTCGCAAATCGGCAAGATGCTTTGTGAAATCTCCAGACTTAACCACCACATCATCAATATAAATTTCCACCAGCTTGCCGATGAACTCATGAAAAATAAAATTCATAGCCCTCTGATAAGTAGCACCAGCATTTTTCAAACCAAAGGTCATGACAATCCATTCAAACAACCCAATAAGACCATGACATCTAAATGCAGTCTTTGGAATATCTTCTTCAGCCATGAATATCTGATTGTACCCTACATTGCCATCCATAAAGCTGATGATTCGATGCCCAGCCGCAGCATCGACTAGCAGATCGGCAATTGGCATTGGGTAGCCATCCATCGGTGTAGCTTTATTAAGATTCCTGAAATCAATGGAAACCCGAATCTTCCCATTTTTCTTGTAGACTGGAACAACATTGGAAATCCACTCGGCATACCGACATTGCCGAATAAATTTAGCTTCAATGAGTTTTGTTATTTCGGCCTTAATATCAGGAAGAATATTAGGATTACATCGGCGAGCTGGCTGCTGATGTGGCCGAAATCCAGACCTGATGGGTAACTGATGTTCAACAATCGATCGGTCCAAACCAGGCATCTGAGTATAATCCCAAGCAAAGCAATCTTTATATTCCTTTAGCAAATCGGTTAACTGCCACTTACACTCAGAATTTAACTTAGCACTAATAAAAGTAGGTCTAGGCTTATCACCACTACCTATATCTACTTCTACCAAATCATCGGCCGATGTGAATCCCTGGCCTAGTTTTCCATCATCGGTGAATCTATCCATTAAAACTCCTCATCAGAACCGACTGCTTGGATCGGTGGAATTTGATAATCGGCAACTTTGAGGAAATCCTTCTCCCAAATTTCTCCTGAGATATACCTAGTCCTTTCATAGGTGTCTGCTTCTACCGATGCAATGACATAAGAAGAATACCCCGAGACAATCTCGATTTTATCACCTACCCACTGAACCAAGCACTGGTGCATTGTAGATGAGATGCAACAATTAGCGTGAATCCAATCTCTCCCCAACAGCAAGTTATAAGCACTTTTTCCGCCGATCACACAGAAAGTCGTTGGCATTGTTTTGTTGCCGATGGTTTACTCGACGCATATTGCCCCCTTAACTGGAGACACATTCCCTTCAAAATCTTTTAGCATCATATCAGTTTTGGTCAAATCCTTATCTCCTTCTCCGAGCTTCCGATAGACTGCATACGACATGATGTTGATAGCAGCTCCACCATCAATTAATATCTTGGTCATTGGCTGACCATCAACTATTCCTTTGACGAACAGAGCTTTAAGATGTTGCCTTTCATTGTCGGCAGGCTTTTCGAAGATAGCCGTCATCGGATCCAGAGCCAACTGAGCTATCTGGTCGGAAAACTCCAACTCTTCATCCTCACTGGATGGCGCAAGGAATTCCATCGACAACAAAAATACCATGTTAACACCTGCCGATGGCCCTTTCCCCTTAGGATCTGATTGTTGATGATCCCCAGACTGGCTAGAGTTCTCGCCGTTGCTTAACTCTTCTCGTCTTTCGTGTTGCAGTCTCCTCTTCTGTGTCTTAGTCAACCCTTCCGGACACCATGGGGGAAGTGGTGACTGCCTTGCCGATGGACGACGATGTTCCCTTGACTCCATCCGATGAGTATTGGCATCTCTGCAAAATATGAACTCATCCGGAACACGTGCATTAGCCATCTCTTCAAGCTCTTCCTGGTTCCTGGGAAAATATTCAACACGATCACCAAGCCTATCGTGCACGCTGAGTTTGCCCCCCAGTCTATCATGAACGGACGCTCTCCCCCTAATCGGCCCATTAAATCGCCGATCATCATCGTGATAGCGCCGATCGGACCTGTCATACGGATCATAACTATTGCATTCAGGGCAGTCTCTAACAGTGGGCAACTTAATGTTCTGCTCCCAGCAATGGATAAAGAACGGGCAGTTCTAGTGATCCTTGTGCCGATTCCACTCTTGACGGCATCTTTCTTCTTCCCGACGATAGTCTTCTTGCTGACACCAATACCGATCCTCACGTTGCTGCCAAGTCTCCTGAGGTTTTCTATGAGTTATCACAGTACCAGATCGGGGAGGCCTTCCTGAGTTAGCTCCCTCTTGGTCAAGCCTTTTCCTTTGGCTTCAGCAGCAGTAATTTGATGCTGAGGATCTACCGATGCATTCCTCTCAGCTGCTCCCAACATCAAGACCTTGGTTTTTCCCTTGGCATCCAACATATTTGTTGGGAAAGGATGTTGATCGATCTTCATCGGCTTCTGAGCTTTGGAACTGTCAAATTTGATTCTTCCAGATTCAATAGCCGATTGTAGCTGTTGTCTAAAAACCTTGCATTCATTGGTGCTGTGAGAAGTTGCATTGTGCCACTTGCAGTATTTCAACTTCTTTAATTCTTCAGCCGATGGGATTACATGATTGGGTGACAATTTGATCTGACCTTCCTAGTCAAATATCCTATCGGCTTTGGTGATATCAAATGCAAACTTCTCTGGCTCTTTATGCCCAAAAGGACAAGACATCGGTTTCTTGTTCTTCACCCACTCTGCCAAGCCGATGACCGGCTCTTCATCAGAATCTGAGCTCGCTGCCTCGTCAACAAATGACACCTTTTTGTTCCAAGCTCTCTTGGGTTCAAAGGGTTTGATATCCTAGTCGGAAATCCTCTGGACCAAGTGACTCAGGCTCTCAAACTCTTGAGAAGCATATTTGTCCCTGATATGTTGCAACAAACCCTAGAAAGCCAAATCGGCTAGCTGCCGATCGTCCAAAACTAGACTATAGCATTTGTTCTTGACCTCCCGCAACCTCTGCACGAAGCTTTCAACCGATTCATCATTGCGCTGCTTCAATCTGACCAAATCGGTAATCTTCTTCTCATGGATTCCAGAAAAGAAGTACTTGTGGAACTGCTTCTCTTGATCAGCCCAAGTAATCACTGAATTAGGAGGTAATGATATAAACCAGGTGAAAGCCGATCCAGATAAAGATGATGAAAACAGTCGAACCCTCAATTCATCCCTGTTAGCAGCTTCCCCACACTGGATGATGAACTTGTTGACATGGTCCATGGTCGATGTATCATCCTACCCAGAAAACTTAGTGAAATCTGGCACCTTGTACCGATTTGGAAGCGAGATTAAATCATATGCATTAGGATACGGTGTCCAATAAGAGTAAGTGTTGACTTTGGGTTTTATCCCAAACTGGTCTCTCATTACTTCAGCAATCTTATCGGCCCAATAAGCATCGGCATCTTGCTGATGGGGTGGTTGTGGATCTGGCACCTGCTGGTAAGCTTCCACGTGTCGCTGAGGCGCACGATCTGCATGGAACATGGGATTAACCATCTGACCACCAATCTACTGTCCCAGATTCATCGGCTGGTTGATCCATCCTTGATTCTGAAACCTAGGTTGGATCTGTCCTTGTTCGAATCCAACAGCCTGATGATTCTGCTGAGGCATCTGTGGAAAGTCTAGCTACCCTGTCTATCCATTATTAGCATTCATCGGCACGAACCCTGCCGATGACTGAAGATTGGACATCATCATTGAATTGCCAAACCCTGGTTGTGTCATGAACCTCTCCTGCGTCAGCATCGAATCTGCCGATGCGTTAGGCATCTAAAACATTGGAGCTTGAGAATTCCCAGTGTAAGGTCTTGCAGTAGTAGTTGTAGTATACTGAGGACTCTGATTCATCGGCAAATTTGGAGGTGCCGATGCCATAGGAGCCTTGCCTCACGTGTCAGCCGTCTGAGATGTTCCAGGAGTCTTCAACATCAGCTCTGGGGGCATACCATAACCCCACCAGTTGGGAGGAACTGACCCCAACGTTGCCGATGCCAATAGATCTATGGTAAGCTTGATTTGCTCATCTGAAGTTGATGGGTTGGTTGTCATCAGCATAGACTGCACATTGGTGAGTCCTAATGTGCTTGGAGGAACAGTAGTTTCTGTGCCCGCATCGGCTGCTGTAGCCGATGGAGCTGTGACAACTGGTGACCCCGGCTGATGATGAGAAGGACCAACATAATTTGGTGGCAATTGTCCTTCTTTGAAAGTTCTAGCCACAGCATTGAAAACTGTATTGGACAGCACACCAGCTTGATTGATCAAGGCACGGTTAACAGCACTATCAACCATGTCTTGAAGTTTACCAGGATTGGCTTCAAAAGTAATCTGCCGAGGCATCGGCAGTGCTTCCTTCTGGATCACCTCGCCACTCCTGTTTATGCTGATGGATTTCAAACATTGCTGCTTGTAATCCTCCCTGGCTTTCGCAATAGCTTGCTTCTGCTTATCCCTGAGATTGGCTTCCGTCACAGGGATGACGTTATCCAAGTCGAACTCGGTAGTCGACATATTGATCTTGATCTTGAGATGGTCCCTGGGTGTGCCAAAGGATGTGTTGATGCAAAAGCTGATCTGCAAACACAAAGGGCTAATACCCGATTCAAACGTTAAGGCGTGCCAGCCGATTTGACCTTACTATCGGCAAAGGTGATAACTCGAATACTTTGGTCCCGACAACAGTGATGCGCCCGGATGTCACGGCCAAGAGGTATTCATGCGGAACTTGAGAATACACCGAGCTTAAGTCGACGAACTCCTAAGAACTCGTAATAAAAAGGAAAATATGACGAAGTTGTCAAAAATGTAGATGTTGTAATATGAGTAAAAACTTGTGTTTGATTGATTGATAGATATCTCATTATAAGGCCCTAGGGTCTACATTTATACCCTGCTCAAAGAGCTAAAATCAAACACGACTAGGACTCGAATTCCAAATTAAACAAAATCCGTATACAAAACGATTTTAAATAACTAAGAAAAACATAGAACCACCGCCTCGTAACCGATCGGGACACCGCCACAGATCAATCGGCAACCTTCACGCTTCCCTTCACAGTCATCGGCAGTCTTCCTGTTATAGCCATTGGCAAACACCAATATTGAGCATCGGCAAGAACACGTCACCACCTCTGGACTTAGCCATATTCAATCGTCTCTTCATCGGCAACTATCCTCATCGGTAACTCTTTTGCAGGCTAGTTACCGCTGCTCCACCTGCCGATCTATACTCTACTGGTCTCTGGGTACGTGTCAAAAACGGTGTCAACACCCTGGTTGTGTCATAAACCTCTGCTGCGTCGGCATTGAATCTGTCAATGCATTAGGCATCTGGAATGTTGGAGCTTGAGAATTCCCAGTGTAATGTCTTGCAGTAGTAGTTGTAGTGTACTGGGGACTCTAATTCATCGGTGGATTTGGAGGCACCGATGCCATAGGAGCCTTGCCTGTCAAGTCAACCACTTGAGATGTTCCAGGACTCTTTACCATCAAATCTGGGGATATACCATAACCCCACCAGTTGGGAGGAACAGATCCTGACATTGCTGATGCCAATAGATCTGTGGCAAGCTTGATTTGCCCGTCTGATGTTGATGGATTGGTCGTCATCGGTGTAGATTGCGCATTAGTGATCCCTAATGTGCTTGGAGGTGAAGTAGCTTCTCTACCCGCAACGGGTGTAGTAGTCGATGGAGCTGTAACCAATGATGACCCTGGCTGATGATAGGCAGGACCCACATAATTTGGTGGCAATTGCCTTTCTTTGAAACTTCTAGCCACCGCATTGAAAACCGTGTTGGATAGCACACCAGCTTGATTGATCAAGGCACGGTTAGTAGCACTGTCAACCATGTCTTGAAGTTTAACAGGATTGGCTTCAAAAGTTACCTGCCAAGGTGCCGGCAATGCTTCCTTTTGGATCACCTCGCCACTCCTGTTGATACTGAAGGATTTCAAGCATTGCTGCTTGTATTCCTCCATGGCTTTTGCCATGGCTTGCTTCTACTCATCTCTGAGATTGGCTTCCGTCACGGGGATAACGTTCTCCAAGTCAAAATCGGTGTTCGACATGTTGATCTTGATCTTGAATATGTCCCACTGGGCATGGCAAAAGATGTGTTGGTGCAAAAGCTGATACCCGATTCAAACGTTAAGGCGTGCCGGCCGATTTGACCTTACAATCGACAAAGGTGGTAACTTGAACACTTTGGTCCCGACAATAGCGATGCGCCCGGATGTCACGGTCAAGACGTGCTCACGCGGAACTTGAGAACACGCCGAGTTTGACTCAACGAATTCCTAAGAACTCGTGGTAAAAGAGAAAATATGACGAAGTTGTCGAAAAGTAGATGCTGGAATATGAGTAAAAACTTGTGTTTGATTGATTGATAGATATCTCATTACATTGCCCTAGGGTCTACATTTATACCCTGTCCAAAGAGCTACAACCAGACACGACTAGGACTCAAATTCCAAATTAAACGGAATCCGTATACAAAACGAATTCTAATAACTAAAGAAAACATTAAACTATCTCCCGTAACCGATCGGGACACCGCCATGAATCAACCGGCAACCTCCGCGCTTTTCTTTAGAGTCATCGGCAGATTACCTATCGACAGTCATCGGCAAACACCGGCACTGGTCATCGGCACGAATACGTCACCACTTCTGGACTTGGTCATATCCAGTTGTTTCCCATCGGCAACCACCTCTATCGGCAACTCCCCTGCAGACTGGTCACCACTGCTACATCTGCCGATCTACATCCCATTAACTCCAGATGCGCATCAAAAGATACATGTCCAAAAACGGTGTCAACAGTTACAAGTAAACTATCCTATTTGGTACAATATCTTGTAGCCTTGCGATGCACACCGACCAGCGTCATGCGCCGCACGTCTTCATCCTGTGGGCCGAGCCACCTCTGATGGTGCGGCCCATATCGGCCCATGAGGGTATAGGGGTTTATACCCCCACAACTACATTGTAAGGAAAGACAAGAGTGGCAAGGTCAAGGTTAGCTTCATGGGGCTGCCCAACAAGCAAAGGACAAAGAAGATTTGGGTGCTAAAGCAACTAGTAGAGAAGGTCAAGGGCCCTAAGCAAATCTGGGTCCCCAAATCTCAAGCTTGATTTCTTTTGTGTAGGTGAACTACAAGACCGGTGGATCACATTGGGTAATTGATAGTGGTTGCACTCAACATATGACTGGAGATCCCCGGATGTTCACCTCACTTGATGAAGATGTTGACAACCAAGAGAAGATCACATTTGGTGACAATTCAAAAGGCAAGGTCAAGGGTCTAGGAAAGGTTGCAATATCAAATGACAACTCCATCACCAATGTGCTCTATGTGCAATCATTAAGTTTCAACTTGCTCTCTGTTGGACAACTTTGTGATCTTCGTTTTGAATGCTTATTCAAGAAGAAGGAAGTAATTGTGACCATGGAGGATGACAATGAAATGATATTCAAAGGCTTCCGACACAACAACTTATATGTAGTTGATTTCTCATCCGATGAAGTTGATGTCAAGACTTGCTTATTCACCAAGACCTGTCGTGGGTGGTTGTGGCATAGAAGGTTAGCCCATGTTGGAATGGGCACACTCAAGAAGTTGATGAAGAAAGAATTGATTAGAGGCTTGAAGGATGTGACCATTGAAAAGGACAAGCTTTGTAGTGCATGTCAAGCCAGCAAGCAAGTTGCAAACACCCATCCAACCAAGGCCTATCTCTCTACTTCAAGAGTGCTTGACCTACTCCACATGGATTTATTTGGACCAACCACATATGCTAGTCTTGGAGGCAACAAATATTGCTTGGTCATAGTAGATGATTACTCCCAGTATACTTGGACATTTTTCTTGCAAGACAAGGCCAAAGTTGCATCAATATTCAAGAAGTTTGCAAAGAATGCCCAAAATCAATTTGATGTCAAGATCAAGAAAATTAGGAGTGATAATGACAAAGAGTTTGACAACATCAACATTGAAGAATATTGTCATGAAGTTGGAATCAAACATGAGTTCTCCTCAACATACACACCACAACAAAATGGGGTTGTAGAAAGAAATAACCGGACATTGATCACCTTGGCAAGAACAATGCTAGATGAGTACAACACTTTGGAGAAGATGTGGGCCGAGGCAATCAACACCACATGCTATGCATCAAACTGGCTCTTTCCTCACAAGTTCCTAGAGAAGACACCATATGAGTTGCTCAATGGAAAGAAGCCCGATGTCTCATTCTTTAGAGTGTTTGGGTGCAAATGCTACATCTACAAGAAGCGCCAACACTTGGGCAAGTTTCCAAGAAGATGTGACATTGGCTACTTCGTTGGCTATTCATCAAACATGGTTGAAGAAACATTTGATGTTGAATTTGATGAAACTAATGGCTCCCAAGCAGCAAGTGATAATCTTGATGATGTAGGTGGTGAACCATTGAGGGATGCCATGAAGAACATGTCGGTGGGAGACATCAAGCCAAAAGAAGATGATGATGTGCAAGTCATTGAGCCACCATCCACATCACATGTACCACAAGATGAAGACAAGGATGTGAGAGATGCTCATGAAGACACCCAAGTCACTCATGAGCAAGCGGTGGCACAAGCACAAGATGTTGATGCTCCCCAAGCAACCCCTCAAGTGGCGCCAAGAAGATCATCACATCTCCTCCAAGATCACTCTCAAGATCTGATCATCGGGTGTCCATCACGTGGTGTAACTATACGCTCTAGACATACTTTATTTATTGAACATCACGCTTTTGTGTCTCTTGAAGATGAACCAAAGACTATAGAGGAAGCTCTTCGTAATGCGGATTGGATCATTGTCATGCAAGAGGAGTTGAACAACTTCTCTCGCAACCAAGTGTGGACACTTGAAGAGCGACCCAAAGATGCAAGAGTGATCAGAACAAAGTGGGTCTTCCAAAACAAGAAGGATGATCAAGGCAAGGTGGTGCGCAACAAGGCAAGGCTCGTGGCACAAGGCTTTTCACAAGTGGAATGTCTTGACTTCGGTGAAACCTTTGCACCGGTAGCAAGACTTGAAGTAGTCCGTATCCTACTTGCATATGCATCTAGTCATGATATCAAGTTGTTTCAAATGGATGTGAAAAGTGCTTTTTTAAATAGTTATATTAATGAGCTTGTTTATGTTGAGCAACCCCCCGGTTTTGAAGACCCTAGGTACCCCAAGCATGTCTACCGGTTGTCCAAGGCTCTCCATGGTCTCAAGCAAGCTCCTAGAGCTTGGTATGAGAGGATTAGGGACTTCCTCATTGAGAAGGGTTTCAAGATTGGGAAAGTTGACACAACACTCTTCACCAAGAAATTGAATGGGGAAATCTTCATTTGCCAAGTTTATGTTGATGATATTATTTTTGGCTCCACTAATGAAGATTTTTACAAGGAATTTGGTGATTTGATGTCCAAGGAGTTCGAGATGTCCATGATTGGCGAGCTATCCTTCTTCCTAGGATTTCAAGTTAAGCAAATGAAGGAAGGGGTCTTCATCTCTCAAGAGAAGTACAAAAGATCTTCTCAAGAGGTTCAAGATGATGGATTGCAAGCCAATCAAGACTCCCATGGCATCAAATGGGCATCTCGACTTGGATGAGGGAGGTAACCCAATTGACAAGACTCTGTATCATTCCATGATAGGAAGTCTACTCTACCTCACCGCATCTAGGCCTGATATCATGTTTAGTGTGTGTATGTGTGCTAGATATCAAGCAATGCCTATGGATCTCACTTGATTGCCGTCAAGAGAATTCTTAGGTACCTAAAATACAAACCTTGCCTAGGCTTGTGGTATCCCAAAGGTGCAAGATTCCAACTTGGAGGCTATTCCGATTCGGACTATGCCGAGTACCGCACTGATAGAAAAAGCACATCCGGAGGGTGCCACTTCCTAGGTAGATCACTTGTCTCTTGGATGTCAAAGAAATAAAATAGTGTTGCTTTGTCAACGGCTGAGGCGGAATACATTGCCGCTGGTGCTTGTTGTGCATAAATACTTTATATGAAACAAACTTTGCTAGACTATGGAGTAGTACTAGACAAAGTACCTTTGTTGTGTGACAATGAAAGGGCCGTAAAACTTGCTAACAACTCGATTCAACACACCCGCACAAAACACATTGACATCCGCCACCACTTCCTTAGGGATCATGTTGCCAAAGGTGACATATCTCTAGAGAGTGTGGGAACAGAAAATCAATTGGCGGATATCTTCACAAAACCCCTAGATGAAGCTAGGTTTTGTGCGTTGAGAAATGAACTTAATGTGCTTGATCTCTCTAACTTCACTAAAAAATGAAGTTGTGTTGTCCTTGTAAATAGCTTTTGTTTTGCATATCATGTATACCAAAACTAAAAATACAAAAATTATGTGTAGGGCTTGTCTAACATGGTTAAGATAACCCCCTTGTGTGTGTGAAATAGCTTAACCTTGGATCAACTTGACAAGCATTAGTTTTCCTTCAAGTATTGCATTTCACCTCATATCATATGCATGCTTGTTGTTTTATCGTTTCTTTTTGGATATGTTTTGACCATCCGCTGTGTTCGTCCATAGATATGGGGAGCACTCAAAGCTCATTATGACTTAAACCCCTAGCTTTATGGCCATGCGATGCTCCTTGGTGGTTTCATTTGACTATTTTCATAAAAACTACTAAGCCTAAGGCTAAATATTTGTGAAAACTTGACGGTTTGAGAGAGGTCACTCATACCAGTTCCAATTGGTGTTTATTTGAGTGTTCTTGAGGTTGGAACTTGGTTGGGTAAAAGTCGGACAAAGTTCTAAGTTGAAAAAGGAACCAGAGGTGCACCGAACGATGCACCGGACTCTCCTGCAGAGTATCTGGTGCGGTGAGTCTGCTGGACAGCACTCACCAGACGCAGCAAAAGTGTCCCTGCAGCGTCCGGTGAGGTGCGTTCGGTGCTCATCCAGGCGTGCCCTATGGCACCGGACGCTAAAGCCAGCATCCAGTGGCCATTGTCTGGTGGTCTATCGATTTGCAAACCTCTCTGTGTTTTGGTCTGGTAGTCACCGGACGCGTCCGGTGCCACATAAAGAGCGTCCGATGACCCCGCAGCGAGCGCATAAAACCCGCGCCTGGACTCCTCGCAGGTGGTTTTCTTTTTCTCCCCACGATTCCGCCTAGTAGAGTTGTGCCCTAAGTCACCGAGGTCGCCGCCGCCGCGTCGAGCTCCCCAAAATCTCTGGCGAACTCCTTCTCCCCCACGCAGATCTTGTCCCCAGAGCCTCCCTCTTCCCTCCCTACACAGAGATTCCCTCTTCTCGCAAGGATTCTAAGTTTGAGGGTGAGTTCTTTGAACTGTGCACTTAATGTGTTTGGTTTAATGCCTAAACGGTTTTGGATGTTGTTTTAGACAATATTCTCCTTCGTTTACCCTTCATAGCACCTTGAGAAGTGGATTTGCGTTCTCCGATGAAGTCCGTTCGCGATCTTTCGTCCGGAACGCATCTCGTTGCCCGATCGTAAGCAGTTCGCATCCGATCTTATCTAAATCTTGCGATCTATAGGGTTTCTCATCTCTAGCTATTATGTTTGCTTATGTATACCCTATCTATTCCATCACTTGCAGCGCGTTGGTCTCTTATGACAGTTTGGCAGTGTCAGTCAACTCGGGGCCAAGCCCGCGAGTACGGATTGAGGCCAAGCCTCTTGAGTGTCAGTTGGTGAGCTATTGGCAGTTGTTCAGGGATAGTTTCTTGTAATGGCACGTTGCAAGAATGTCAGTGGTTCGGCAGCTAGCACAGGTGGCTCTCCAGGAGGTGATGGTGGAGATGATCCTCTCCGTCGTCTGTCAATGGCAGAGAAGGGAAAAGGCAAGAAACTGGCCACCAAGAAGAGGAAGGCCAGTGACAGAGAGGCTGAGGTGGCTGAGCCAGTTGCAGCAGCAGCTGAGGCAGCAGAGAGGAGAGGACGCTCAGGTGCTCTAAAAATTGGGGTCGATCTCACGCCATGGAAGAAGCGTGCAGTTCTTGAGGTTGAGGCGCTTCACGGGACTCCACCTGGCACCGTCATGCTAGGGGATCGCCCAGTTCGCATTGACGTCAGAGATTCAACACAGGAGGATGCAAACACCGAGACTGAGAGAGAGGCCCAGGCAGAGGGCCCGACAAAGGCACAGCAGCAGGAGCAGCCCCTCAGGAGGTCGACTCGCACGCATACCCAGGCCGTCCCTAGGACTGGTACGTAGGGCCAGTCTACCTCCATTGCTCGCCCTACTCCAGCACGTGGTACTCTAGCTCCACGTCCAGCGCCAGTGAGGATTCACAAGGACTACAACTAGGCCTCCGCTCGAGAGAACTAGGAGCTGTGATTTGTTCCTTTTCCTACTTGGTTTCTAGCTACCAAGGATCAGCGAGCCAGTGCCAGATTCTACATAGTTGTTCAGGAGGATTTATATGAGGCTTTTGTCCGCTCAGAGGCTCAGTTCAGGGATCACAGGGTACTTGACCTTGAGGTGCTTGGAAACGTAGTCGGTGCAGATATCAGGCAGTATTTCACCTATCTGACCGGTCTCCCAGAGTTGCTTGCCTTACCAGGTACCTACTGTGAGGAGTGGGTATGGGATTTCTATGCCTCAGTGTGGGTTTCTCCAGACCACAGTTACATCCAGTACACACTGGCAGGCACAGACTACAGAGTATCAGCTTGGAGGGCCAGAGAGGTGCTGAGATTGGCCGCTGCTTCCACTCCGATCCATCAGCTTTGCTACGGGAACTTCGAGCCCCCTTGACGACCTCACTGTGGTGTTGTACCACTGGTTGACCACGTGGCTCCCTGTTTCCATCAGCCCTTTGGAGAGGGCTCCAGCAGGACTGTTGGCGATTTGACACGCCCAGCTAGGATCCTTGACTTCGTCTTGAGGAAGACTCTCGTTCCCAGGACAAGCTATAGAGACGGCTTCACCAGGATCCAGCAGTGGCTAGTAGCTCATCTGATCTTAAAGAGGCCATTTGATTTGTGGGACTTGATAGTGTTGGAGATTGAGGACACTATAGCAGAGAGCTTCCGGGGTCGTCGACAGTTGCCGTACGCACATTGGATCACATTGCTTATACTTCATGCTAGGCTAGAGCCTCTTCCAGCTCACCTCACTATGACCCCCGATAGATGCTGGGAGCACACTACGACCTTAGAGCTCCACCACCTCCTCCAGCACCACGTGGCCAGGTGCCGCCACTTTCTCCTAGGGGTACTCGTAGTTCAGGAGCAGTCTCGGAGACAGAGGAGGAGCAGGATATCGCCATTGGGGTGTTTGTAGATGCTGAGGCCGAGGAGGAGTTTGACTTTGCCTCAGACAGTTTAGACGATGATTATCGTCTCCTAGTGCCAGATCTTCCTCCGAGGCCGCAAGACCACGAGGCAGGAGGTTCCTCGAGTGCCGTGGAGCCCGCCCTACTTGTTATTCTAGAGGGGATGAGAGCCAACTAGTGGAGGGTAGCTGAGGAGCAAGCCAGGAGGGACATGAATCAGGCTGCCATCAATGTAGCCATACAGGCCAGGCAGGACGAGCTCCAGAGACAGTTTCTGGCTTTCCAGGCACAGCAGACTACGATGATGGCTGTTCTTATGGCCGCTCTAGGGATTCAGCTGCCTCAGATTCAGCTTCCAGGCACATCTTCAGTCAGGCCCCCAACTCTAGTATCACAGCCGAGTCACTTTCAGAGTCAGTCCCAGCCGCCACTCCAGCTCCCTGCTCAGAGTCAGCCGTTCTCGACTCCTTAGCACTAGGTCTCCCAGAGTGCTATTTCTTCTAGCTTTGAGCAGGTACCTCAGTTCACACCTCTGCGCTCCAGATTTACCCCTCAGTCAGCGACAGCGTCACAGCTTGTGTTGGATTCGTCGGTAGGCCAGCACATCAGTTTCTCCTACAGTGCTCTGACTGGTGACCCTACGCCTTCACCCCTGCAGGCTCCTGCAGCTTTGACGGTCCCAGTTACCACTACTGAGTGCCTGTCTTCGTCAGTAGCTTCGTCTGAGCAGCTTGCACCTTCGTCTACAGTGCTAGAGATGTCAGCTATAGTGACAGAGTCCGTGCCAGCTTCGTCAGCAGGACTTGAGCAGCCAGCATAGCCCGTGACATGTTCAGAGCCCACAGAGCCGAACCAGACTGCTTCTCCAGCACGTGTAGCTTCAGAGGGTCACTCTACCTCCTCTGAGTCAAACGACGCAACTCAGTTTTAGGCCATGCCGAGGGACTCCACTGCTCCGCCTGGACCTCCCTCGTCTTAGTTTTTTGGCGCTTGATGCCAAAAGGGGAGAGATTAGAGTATGACAGTTAGGGGGAGCTAGAGCTAGCTAGTGAGGGCTCTTAATTATTTTGTGTGCTACTCCATGCATCACGTTTACGTTTATGCATTGCATTTGTGTGAGATACTCTTGTGAGGTACACTTTTGGTTGTGCTTATGGTTGTGAGACATGAATTATGCTTGTCTGTGATATCTTTATGTCTTGTGTTTGGCTCATATTACTTTGCTTCCGTGTTTTTACTCCGACGTACTATGAGCCATATGTGTTTATATCCTGTTGTATACATCTCACATATTTGGATGCAGGATGGTAAACTTGGTTGATATAAGCATGCCTAATTCCTTTGTTCTTATTGTATCATGCTTATAGAAACCATGTCATTTGCAAACCTCATTTCCTTTCATACTCGAGGTTATTGTCATTGTTGACGGTCCTTAAGTATCAAATTGAATTATCAAATAAACAAAGAAAAGGATCCAAATGAAATCAACATCCAGACTTAGGGTTTTATCTCACAGAATGCCACGAGTTTTGGTGTTTGTCTATTTCTGTAGGGTGTTATCAGGAAATACGGAAGAAAGGCCCACACGTCGGGATTACATAGAGACATTAACGTGCCACGCAATTATCCTACATCTAGAAGACTCCAGAAGCCATGGGAACGAAGCGGAGGCAGAACGGAGCCTGGCCCAGGGCGCCCGCCCTAGGGACCAGGGCGCCCGCCCCCTGCTGGAGTCCAATCAGGACTCTTTTTCGGGATTATGCTCCACCGACCTAAAGGATCAAGGATAACCGTTCAATCCATGTCGGTTTGATCCGACGGCCCATATTTATTTGTAAGGACTATAAAACCAGACCCCTTAGCCCCTGGAGGAGAGGACCTCTCAACCCTAATTCATTATTCATCAAGGGAGAAGAAGCCTCTGATCAAGCCTAGAGCCACCACATCAATTAGATATCTAGATTAGCATAGCTACATAGGATTAGAACTAGAAGGAGTCAATCTTCGATTGGTTTCCGGATCTGTCAGGAGGATTAATGGTAATTCTCTATTGTTCTTCAATTGTTCATCTTTGTTCTTCGATATTATGAATATGACTTTGTTCAACTTCAATATATTGCTTATGACTTTGCTCTACTTGTTTATATTCGCAATTATATTGTTCTTAGTTTATCATAGTTATATACTTGGCTTAGTTAGATTGGAATTATATACAAGTTTAGGATCGTATAGTGTTTATCCATCAGATCAATGGGTAAATGATAGATATTTTGTAGGGGTGGTGCTTATACCGTATTTATCTACGATTGTACCCTATATGCTAGATCGTGGGGTAGTTCGTGGTAGTGACAGCTCCATTGATTCTTATATAGTCCCCCTCTCGTGTATAGGGCTAGCAGAGCAACATTATTACAGGGGAGTGATTGCGATGTTTCTCATATTCCTTGATAATATCACTATGCATGGGCGTAGTCTTGTCTCACAATGATTGCTAAGTATAATTGCACTAACTATGATATGCTAGACTATATAGTTAAGAATAACTTAGGAAATATTCTTGTAGTTCGTCCTAATTCCATGCTAATGACTTGCTAAAATATCTAATTGAGGTGCTTATCATATTTATATCTGGCTAGTTATGCTGATCAGATTAATTATCTTTGTCACTATTCATTACTTTATATATCCTTTATGTGACACGTATCCCTGTATGAAAGAGTTAGATAAATGTTCTCAATTATACATGCAATGATAGATACTCAATCTCATATTCCATTCTATAATCAATATTGATGATTACTAATCCCTTCCCAGTGGTAAAAATGTAAATAACGATACCTGGAATACTTCTCGGTTAAAATGCTACATCAGTATTAATCTGTGCGCTTACGGATCTCATTTGTTATTTATTTAGATGAGCAATTGCATAATTCAATACCGTGTCTCTCATGATGCTGGGGATGACAACTTGGCTTAAGTGGTATGAGGGATAGGTTTGGCATTTTTTGGCGCCGTTATCAGAATTAGAAAACTAAGTCTACTTTTGGTAATGACGTTAAGAATACCCAACAAGAATTTTTGGCGCCGTTGCCGGGGATGGTTGTTTACTAATCAGTAATGAATATAGGATTTTGAGTCATCATTCGCATCACTAATATGATTGATCTTATCAATTCTCTCATACAGTTTTACCCTGATATTTTTCTATTTTATCTTATGCAGGGTAATGTCTGAATAGAAGACATCTTCGAGGAAATTTTGTTGACAATCTCGAAGCATTATTCAGAAAAACAAGAGCCAAGCTCAAGAAGAGATCATCAACACTTCAGCACGAAGCTTCATCCAATCAAGAAGATCACCAGAACTTGTCTTCAAAGTTCGAAGCTATGGCGAACAAATCGATCCGTGAGTTCTCAGCTCCCACTACGGACAACATCCGTACTGGAGCTTCTATAGAGATTGTTGACGGTCCTTAAGTATCAAATTTAATTATCAAATAAACAAAGAAAAGGATCCAAATGAAATCAACATCTAGACTTAGGGTTTTATCTGACATAATTCCACGAGTTTTGGTGTTTGTCTATTTCTGCAGGGGGTTATCAGGAAATACAGAAGAAAGGCCCACACGTCGGGATTACATAGAGATATCAAAGTGCCGCGCAATTATCTTACATCTAGAAGACTCCAGAAGCCACGGGAAGGAAGCGGAGGCCGAACGGGGCAAGGCACTAGGCGCCCGCCCAGTTGACCTGGGCGCCCACCCACCTCTGGAGTCCAATCAAAACTCTCTTTCGGGACTAATCTCCACCGACCTAAAGGATCAAGGATAACCGTTCAATCAATGTCGGTTTGATCCAACGGCCCATATTCACTTGAAGGGATTATAAAACCAGACCCCCTGGCCTCTGGAGGAGAGAGCCTCTCAAACCTAATTCATTATTCACAAGGGAGAAGAAGCCTCTGATCAAGCCTAGAGCCACCACATCAATTAGACATCTAGATTAGCATAGCTACATAGGATTAGAACTAGAAGGAGTCAACCTTCGATTGGTTTCCGTATCTGTCAAGAGGATTCTTGGTAATTCTCTAATTGTTCTTCTAATTCTTCCTCTAATCATCTTTGTTCTTCAATATTATGAATATGACTTTGTTCTACTTCAATATATTGCTTATGACTTTGCTCTACTTGTTTATATTCAAGATTATATTGTTCTTAGTTTATCATAGTTATATACTTGGCTTAGTTAGATTGGATCTATATACATGTTTAGGATCGTATAGCGTTTATCCATCGGATCCATGGGTAAATGATAGATATTGTGTAGGCGTGGTGCTTATACCGTATTTATCTACGATTGTACCCAATATGCCAGATCGTGGGGTAGTTCGTGATAGTGACAGCTTCATTGATTCTTATATAGTCCCCCTCTCGTGTATGGGGCTGGTAGAGCAATATTATTACAGGGGAGTGATTGCTATGTTTCTCATTTACCTTGCTAATATCACTATGCATGGGCGTAGTCTTGTCTCGTAATGATTGCAAAGTATACTTGCACTAACTATGATAATGCTAGACTTTATAGTTGAGAATAACTTAGGAAATATTCTTATAGTTCGTTCTCATACCAAGCTAATGACTTTCTAGAATATCTAATTGAGGTGCTTATCATATTTATTATGTGGCTAAGTTATGCTGATCAGATTAGTTATCTTTGTCACTATTCATTACTTCATATATCTTTTATGTGACACTTATCCCTGTATGAAAGAGTTAGATAAATGTTCTCAATTATACATGCAATGATAGATACTCAATCTCATATTCCATTATGTAATCAATATTGATGATTGTTAATCCCTTCCCAGTGGTAAAAGTATAAATAACGATACCTAGAATACTTCCCAGTTAAAATGCTACATCGGTATTAATCTGTGCGCTTGCAGATCCCATTCATTATTTATTTAGAAGGGCAATTGCATATTTCAATACCGCGTCTCTCATATTATGCTGGGGATGACAACTTCGCTTAAGTGGTGTGAGGGATAGGTTTGGCATTTTTGGCACCGTTATCAGAATTAGAAAACTAAGTCTACTTTTGGTAGTGACGTTAAGAATACCCAACAAGCATTTTTGGCGCCGTTGCCGGGGAAGGTTGATTACTAATCAGGAATGGATATAGGATTTTCAGTTATCATTTGCATCACTAATCTGATTGAGCTTATCAATTCTCTCATATAGTTTTACCCCGATATTTTTCTATTTTATCTTATGCAGGGGAATGTATGAATAGAAGACATCTTCTAGGAAATTTTGTTGACAATCCCGAAGCGTTATTCAGAAAAACTAGAGCCAAGCTCAAGAAGAGATCATCAACACTTTATCAAGAAGCTTCATCCAAACAAAAAGATCACTAGAACTTGTCTTCAGAGTTCGAAGCCATGGCGAACAAATCGATCTGTGAGTTCTCAGCTCCCACTACGGACAACATCGGCACTGGACCTGCTGCAGAGATCGATGGCAACTTTGACCTCAAGCCTGGACTTATCAACATGGTGCAATGCAACCAGTTCTGTGGGAAGGCACACGAAGATGCTAGTGCTCATCTCCAACACTTCCTGGAGATTTGCAACACATTTGCCATATCAGGAGTCCTCAGAGATGCTATACTACTTTGCCTCTTCCCATTCTCACTATTAGGAAGAGCGAAGCAGTGGTTCTATGCTACAAAGAAGAAGAATACTACGTGGACACTCTGCTCAAAAAACTTTCTGGCTAAGTTCTTTCCCATGGGCAAGACCAATGCACTCCGTGGGAAGATTACAAGTTTTCAGCAACAACATGATGAATCAGTTCTAGAAGCATGGGAGCACTTTCAAGACTACATCCTAAAATGTCCCCATCATGGAATGGAGAGTTGGCTACTCATGCAGACATTTTCTCATGGGCTCGGCAACAGTGCCCGAGAGACCATGGATGCTGCAGCTGGAGGAGCATTCCTATCACTTACCATATCACAAGCCACAGCTCTTGTGGAGAAGATGGCATCCAACCAAAGCTGGAATGAAGAGAGGACCCAGACACGCAAGAGAGGTGGAGGTATGCATCAGCTCAAGGAGGTAGACATGCTGTCTACAAAACTAGACCTGCTCATGAAGAAGCTCGATGAGAGAGCTGGAGATAAGAAAGAAGTTATGCACATCTACGACTCTCACATGACTTGTGAGGAGTGTGGAGACACTGGACACTCAGGCAATCACTGCCCTGAGATGCTTGAGGATGCGAACTACATCAACAATAACAGCAACAACTACTACAACCGTCCTCAACAAAATCAAGGATGGAATCAACAGAGGCCTAACTACTCAGGTAATTGTCAAGGTAACAATTCCTACAACAATAATAATAATTTTCCACCTTTGAGAGAGTTAGTGTCTAATCAAGGAAAACTAATGGATAACCTATCTAAGAAATTGGCATCTAATGATAAAATACTAGAAAATATAAATAATAGAATGGATAATTTCTCTACTGCCATCAAGAATCAAATTAGCTTTAATAAAATGATTGAATCTCAGTTAAATCAAATAGCTGATGTTGTTCCTGCTACTAACCCTGGTATACCATCACAACTAGAAGGATTAGAATCTGCAAATCTTATAGACATGTTTGATGTAGGTAATTGGAGTAACCCTGTCACTGAATTCACTACTGACTTTCTGCCAGTCAAGAGAGGCGATCCAGGACGCCCCGTCATCCCGATCTCCATCGGCATGGACTTCCCAGAAGCACTCTGCGACTTTGGCTCTAGCCTCAACATTATACCCAGGGTACTCTATGAAAAATTCTTTACATATCCTTTATTAGAGACAACCATGTGTTTGCAGTTTGCAGGTCAGGCATTAAGTCTTCCAAAGGGAATATTGAAGAACCTTTATGTTCGAGTTGGTACCTTATATGCCCTAGCAGACTTTGTAGTGGTAGAGACCGGTAATGATGAGAGAGCACCCATCATCTTAGGTAGGCCATTCTTGAACACCTCGGGAGCTGTCATCTACGCTAGTGCTGCCAAGATTAGTTTCTATATCAAAGGGAGGAAGGAGACGTTTTCCTTCAGGAACAAGACTACACAAATCCTAGATCAATCCAGACGTGAATCAAGGAAGAGGACCAACAGGAGGAACAAGAACAAGCAAGTGTGGACCGAGTTAGCTAAGATGGTCACTGCAGTTCATGGAGGTCAAGATCATCAACTTATGTCACCGTTTCTGACTAAGAAGGACGACCCTGGAATGCTAAGCATCTATTGCTCCATAAATGGATACAACTTCTACAAGATGACTTGCGACACCGGATCGGGCGTCAACATAATGGCCGCAGTCACCTATCGGCTCTTGTTCGGAACCATGCCCTTAAAACCAACATACATTCAACTCCAGATGGCAGATCAGACATTTCGAGAGGTCAAAGGAATAGTAACTGATGTCCCTGTCAAAATAGACGATCATTTTGTCTACACAGACTTTCAGGTTATTGACATTGGAGAAGACGAATACGATCCACCCATCATCCTTGGAAGACCGTTCCTCAGCACCGTTAAAGCAATTATCTACATTGGAACCAGAGAAGTTCACATGCACTTCCTCTCAGAGAAGGTACGCTGCTTTTTTACTGATCATAATTATATCGTTGAAGACTCTAAGCAAGTCAGGACAAGAAGAAAACGACGCAACCGCAATCAGAGGAGGCAAATCATCAAGGACGGATGGGCAGACTACGAAGGAGAAGTGGTAAGGTCAGAAGACATACAGTTTAAATAGAATTATCCAGAGGAGACCGTAGCACCGAGTCAGATTTGGAAAGAGAAGATAACTTCGGCACCCAACGAATCCCAAGACAATTGAGAAAACGTAGAGTCCCGTTCGGAGGACTTAAAAACACCGAACGCCTTGCCAAGAGGTAAACATGGTAGTTATCCTTTCCCTTTCAATTATTTAAAATAGTTTGCTTAGTGTTGACACCATTTTTGGGCACGTGTCCATGATTGGTAGAATGTAGGTTGGCAAGATAAGACCGCAGTGCTTGATCTATAGAGTTGCCGATGAGGATGATTGCTGATGGAAGGATGGTTGAACGTGACCAAGTCCATAGGTGGTGATGCATTTGTGCCGATGGCTATGACAAGAAAGTCTGCCGATGATACGGAGGGAGAGACTGGAAGTTGCCGATTGGCTTGTGGGCGTGTTCTAGTTCGTCACGTGAGGATAGTTTTACGTTTTCCTTAGTTATTTAGGTTGTTTTGCATACAGTTTCTGTTTAATTTGGAATTCGAGTTCTAGTCATGTCTGGTTGTAGCTCTTTGAGCAGGGTATAAATGTAGACCCTAGGGCTTTGTAATCAACGAATCTATCAATCAATCAAATACCAGTTTTTACTCATATTCTAGCATCTATTTTCGACGACTTTGTCATACCTTTTCCTTTTATTATGAGTTCTTAGGAATTCATCGACTTAAGCTCGACGTGTTCTCAAGTTCCGCATGAATACCTCTTGGCCGTGGCATCCGGGCGCATCGCTGTTGTCGGGACCAAAGTATTCGAGTTACCACCTTTGCCGATAGTAAGGTCAAATCGGCTGGCACGCCTTAACGTTTAAATCAGGTATTAGCCCTTTGTGTTTGCAGATCCGCTTCTGCATCAACACATCTTTTAGCACGCTCGGTGGGACAAATTTAAGATCAAGATCAACATGTCAACTTCTGAGTTTGATCAGGAGAACGTCATCCCCGTGACGGAAGCCAATCTCAAGGATGAGCAGAAGCAAGCTATTGCTAAAGCCATGGAGGATTACAAGCTGCAATGCCTAAGGTCCTTCAGCATAAACAGGAGCGGCGAGGTAATCCAGAAGGATGCACTGCCGAGGCCTCGGTAGGTTACTTTTGAAGCCAATCCTGGTAAACTGCAAGAGATGGTTGATAGTGCTATCAACCGTGCTTTGATCAACCAAGCTGTTGTGCTGTCCAATACGGTTTTCAATGCTGTGGCTAGAACTTTCAAGGAAGGACAATTGCCACCAGATTATGTGGGCCCTTCTCATCATCAGCTAGGATCACCGGTGGTCACAGCTCCATCGGTTGCTACAGCCGCTGCGGGCCTGGAAATTCCTATCCCTCCAAGCACGTTAGGAGTCACTAATACACAATCTATGCCGATGACAACTAATCCGCCGACTTCAGATGAGCAGATTAGGCTCGTGACAGATCTATTGGCATCGGCAATGTCAGGACCTGTTCCTCCTCCTAACTGGTGGGGTTTTGGTATGCCCCCGGAATACTTGAAGACACCTGGCACATCTCAGGCAACTGATTTGAGAGGCAAGGCTCCCATGGCATCGGCACCTCCAACTATGTCGATGAACCAGAGTCCCCAGTATACCACAACCACTACTGCAAGGCCTTACACTGGGAATTCTCAAGCTCCAACGTTCCAGATGCATAATGCATCAGCAGATTCAATGCTGACGCAGCAGGGGTTTGTTACTCAGCCAGGGTACATCAATTCAATGATCATGCCCAATTACCAGTCATCGGCAGGCCCTATGCCGATGAACGCTAATAATGGATGGCTTGGGCAGCAAGTCTTTCCGCAAACGCCCCAACCGAATCATCAGGTTATAGGGTTCCAGCAAAGCCAGATCTATCCCGGGTTTCAGAACCAAGGGGCAGTCAATCAGCCGATGAATCATGGCCAACAGATCGCTGGTCAGCAATTTGGAGGTCAACATTTGGGAGGCCAGCAAATCGGCGGACAGTAGATCGGCGCACAACAGCTCGGCGGTCCGCAGATTGGGGGACGAATTATTAATCCAAAGTTCCATGCAGATTGCGCAGACCGACACATGGAAGCTTACCAGCAGGCGCCAGATCTACAACCGCCTCATCGGCAAGATGCCGATGCTTATTGGGCCGATAAGATTGCCGAAGTAATGAGAGATCAATTTGGGATAAAACCCAAAGTCAACACTTACTCTTATCGGACACCGTATCCTCCCGCGTATGATTTGATCCCGCTTCCAAATCAGTACAAGGTACCGGATTTTACTAAGTTTTCTGGGCAGGATGACACGTCGACCATGGAACACGTCAACAGGTTCATCATCCAATGCGGGGAAGCTAGTAACAGGGACGAGTTAAGGGTTCGCTTATTCTCGTCATCGTTGTCCGGATTGGCTTTCACCTGGTTTATGTCATTACCTCCCAATTCAGTGATTACTTGGGCCGATTTGGAGAAACAATTCCACAAATACTTCTTTTCTGGGGTCCATGAGCAGAAGATAACCGATTTGGTCAAATTGAGGCAACGCAATGATGAATCGGTTGAAGGTTTTGTGCAGAGGATACGGGAAGTCAAGAACAAATGCTATAGCCTAGTTCTGGATGATCGGCAGCTAGCCGATTTGGCTTTCCAGGGTTTGTTGCCGCACATCAGGGACAAGTATGCGTCTCAAGAGTTTGAGAGCTTAAGTCATTTGGTGCAGAGAATTTCTGATCAAGATATCAAGCCTTTTGAGCCCAAGAGAGCATGGAACAAAAAGGTGTCCTTTGTTGATGAAGTAGCAAGCTCAGATTCTGATGAGGAACCGATCATCGGCTTGGCAGAGTGGGTGAAAAACAAGAAGCCGATGTCTTGTCCTTTTGGATATAAAGAGCCAGAGAAATTCGCATTTGATATCACTAAGGCCGATCAGATATTTGACTTTCTACTTTAGGAAGGTCAGATCAAGTTATAACCTAATCGTGTGATCCCATCGGCTGAGGAGTTGAAGAAGATGAAGTATTATAAATGGCACAATGCAACTTCTCACAGCACCAATGAGTGCAAAGTGTTTAGGCAACAGCTGCAATCGGCTATAGAGTCAGGAAGGATCAAATTTGACAGCTCTAAAGCTCAGAAGCCAATGAAGATTGATCAACATCCTTTCCCAACAAACATGCTAGATGCTAAGGGAAAGGCCAAGGTCTTGACGTCGGAAGCAGCTGAAAGAAGTGCATCGGTGGATCCTCAACATCAAATCACTACCGCCGATGCAAAAGGAAAAGGCTTAGTCCAAGAGGGAGTTAACTCAAGGAGGCCTCCCCGATCTGGTATTGTAATAACTCACAGAAGGACTCGGGAGACTTGGCAGCAACGTGAAGATCGGTATCGGCACCAGCAAGAGGACTATCGCCGGGAAGAAGAAAGACGCCGGCAGGAGTGGAATCGGCATAGGGACCACTGGAATTGTCCGTTCTTCATTCATTGTTGGGAGGAGAATATCAAACTTCCCACTATCAGAGATTGCCCTGAATGCAACGGTTATGACCGGTACGACAGGTCTAATCGGCGCTATCGTGATAATGATAGGCAATTTAATGGGCCGATTAGAGGGAGGGCATCCGTTCATGATCGGCTAGGGGGCAGGCTCAGCGTGTACGCCAGGCTTGGAGATCGTGTTGAGTATTTCCCTAGGAGCCAGGAAGAACTTGAAGAGATGGCTAATGCACGGGTTCCCGATGAGTTCATATTTTGCAGGGATGCCAATACTTATCGAGTGGAGTCAAAGGAAAATCGTCGCCCAGCGGTCAGGCAGCAGCAACTTCCTCCATGGTGTCCAGAGGGATTGACCAGGACACAGAAGAGAAGGCTGCAGCGTGAAAGGCGAGAAGAGTTAAGCAAGGGGGAGAACTCTGGGCAGTCTGGGGATCAGCAACAACCAGATCCTGAGGGGAAAGGTCCATCGGCAGATGTCAACATGGTCTTTATGTTGCCGATGGAGTTCCTTGCGCCATCCAGTGATGATGAGTTAGAGTTTTCCGACCAGATAGCTCAGTTGGCTCTAGATCCGATGACAGGCATCTTTGAGAAGCCTGCCGATGATGAAAGGCAACATCTTAAGGCTCTGTTTGTCAAACAAAGGGTTGATGGTCAGCCGATGACCAAGATTTTAATTGACGGTGGGGCTGCTATCAACATCATGCCGTATGCGGTGTATCGGAAGCTTGGAAAAGGAGATCAGGACCTGACCAAGACTGATATGATGCTCAAAGACTTTGAAGGCAATGTGTCTCCAGTTAAGGGGGCTATCTGCGTAGAATTAACCATCGGCAGCAAAACCTTCCCGACGACCTTCTTCATAATCAGTGGGAAAGGTGCCCACAATCTGTTGCTAGGGAGAGATTGGATTCATGCCAATTGTTGCATCCCGTCTACAATGCACCAGTGCTTGGTCCAGTGGGTAGGTGACAAGATTGAGATTGTCCCGGGAGATTCTTCCTATGTTATTGCATCGGCAGAGGCAGATACCTACGAAAGGACTAGGTGCATTTCAGGAGAAGTCTGGGAAAAGGATTTTCTCAAGGTTGCCGATTATGAAATTCCACCGATCCAAGCAGTCGGTTCTAACGAAGGTTTTTAATGGATAGGTTCGCCGATGATGGAAAGTTAGGCCAGGGGTTCACATCGGCCGATGATTTGGTAGAAGTAGATATAGGTAGTGGTGATAAGCCTAGACCTACTTTTATTAGTGCTAAGTTAAGTCCTGAGTGTAAGCAACAGTTAACTGATTTGTTGAAGGAATATAAAGATTGCTTTGCTTGGGATTATACTGAGATGCCTGGTTTGGACCAATCTATTGTTGAACATCGGTTACCTATCAAGTCTGGATTTCGGCCACATCAGCAGCCAGCTCACCGATGTAATCCTAATATTCTTCCCGATATCAAGGCCGAAATAACTAAACTTATTGAATCCAAATTTATTCGGCAATGTCGATATGCCGAGTGGATTTCCAATGTTGTTCCAGTTTACAAGAAGAACGGGAAGCTTCGGGTCTGCATCGATTTCAGGAATCTTAACAAAGCTACGCCGATGGATAGATACCCAATACCAGTTGCCGATCTGCTGGTTGAAGCTGCGGCTAGGCATCGGATTATTAGCTTTATGGATGGCAATGCAGGATACAATCAAATATTCATGGCTGAAGAGGATATTCCAAAGACTGCATTCAGATGTCCTGGTCATGTCGGGTTGTTTGAATGGATAGTCATGACCTTTGGCTTGAAAAATGCTGGTGCTACTTATCAGAGGGCCATGAATTTTATGTTCCACGAGTTCATCGGTAAGCTGGTGGAGATTTATATTGATGATGGTTAAGTCTGGAGACTTCGCAAAACATCTTGTCGACCTACGGAAGGTATTGGAGTGCACAAGGAAGCATGGTTTGAAAATGAATCCCAATAAGTGTGCATTTGGTGTATCGGCAGGACAGTTTCTCAGTTTCATGGTGCATCAAAGGGGGATTGAAATTAGTCGAAGATCTATTGATGCTATCAACAAAATAGTTGCCCCTACCAATAAGACCGAGCTCCAGTCCTTGATCGGCAAGGTAAATTTTATCAGAAGGTTTATATCTCATTTGTCTAGTAAAATTCGTGCTTTCAGTCCTCTTCTTAAGTTGAAGGCCGATCAAGAATTTGTTTGGGGGAAAGAACAGCAGTTAGCTCTGGATGAAATCAAGAACTATTTAGTGAATCCTCCAGTTCTAATTCCACCTCAGCGATGGAAACCCTTCAGATTGTATTTGTCTATCGATGGGGTGGTCATCAGTTCGGCTTTAATCCAAGAGTTTGAAGGGAAAGAGCGTGTAATTTATTACTTGAGCAGGAGGTTGATTGATGCTGAGGCCAGGTATTCAGCTATTGAGAAGTTATGCTTGTGCTTGTATTTCTCTTGTACCAAGTTAAGGCACTACTTGCTATCGGCTGAATGCACTGTTATTTGCAAGGATGATGTGGTCCGGTACATGCTGTCTATGCCGATCATGAGTGGCAGGATCGGTAAATGGATTTTGGCGCTGTCGGAATTCGATCTGCGTTACGAATCGGCCAAGGCGGTTAAGGGACAGATTATGGCCGATTTTGTAACTCAACATTGCGGTACAGTGGAGGCTTTGGAAATTGTACCTTGGACACTCTTCTTTGATGGATCCACGTGTGACCGGGGGGCAGGAGTCGGTATAGTATTAATTTCCCCTCGGGGAAGGAAGTATGAGTTTTCCTTACCGATTGTTGCCACGTCGACGAATAATCAGGCTGAGTATCAAGCTTTAATAAAAGGATTGGAGTTATTAAGAGAAGTTCATGCTGATGCTGTGGAGGTCTTTGGGGATTCTATGCTAGTTATAAATCAATTGGCTAGAAGCTATGAATGCTGGAGTGAAGTTCGCATAACTTATTACGAAAGGAGTATGCAACTGTTGAAGGAATTCAAAGATTTCCGATTAGAGCATGTTCCTCGACTGCATAATGAAGAGGCCAATCGGTTGGCTCAGCATGCCTCGGGGTATCAGCCTAGGATTAATGCAATATCGGCAATCGGTGCCGATGATTGGAGAAAAGAAATCATTGATTATTTGAAGGATCCATGTAAGAAAGTTGAAAAACGGGTTCGGTTTCAGGCAACCAAGTATGTGCTCCTCGAAGATGAATTGTATTATCGAACTATTGATGGGATTCTTTTCCGATGCTTAGGTGATGATGAAGCTAAAAGTTTGATGGGAGAAATCCATGAAGGGGCATGTGGAGCACATCAGTCGGCTTTCAAGATGAAGTGGATGATTAGAAGGAATGGATATTATTGGCCGACTATACTTGAGGATTGCTTTAAGTATTTCAAAGGGTGTCAAGAGTGTCAAAAGTTTGGTAATATTCAAAGGGCGCCCGCATCGGCCATGAATCCTATTATAAAGCCTTGGCCGTTCCGAGGATGGGCTATTCATTTGATCGGCCAGATTTATCCACCGTCTAGCAAATGGCATAAATTTATTTTGGTTGCCACCGATTATTTCACTAAGTGGGTTGAAGCTATTCCTTTGAAAAAAGTTACATCGGCCAATATGATTGACTTCGTGAAAGAGCATATTATCTACCGATTTGGGATTCCTCAAACAATTACTACCGATCAGGGTACCATGTTTACATCGGGGGAGTTTGATGAATTTGCAATTGGTATGGGAATTAAAATATTGAATTCTTCTCCTTACAATGCTCAAGCCAATGGGCAGGCCGAGGCATCTAACAAAGGGATTATCAAGCTTATCAAGCAAAAAATTGAAGAAAACCCTAGGAGGTGGCATACATTATTAAATGAAGCATTGTGGTCATACCGGATGGCTTGTCATGGATCGACCAAGGTTTCACCTTATCAATTGGTGTATGGGCATGATGCAGTGCTACCTTGGGAAATTAAGGCTGGGTCTAGGCGAATATCTTTTCAAGATCAATTGGCTGCCGATGATTATGCTACTTTAATGACAGACGAGTTGGATGATCTTGCAGGACATCGGCTGAAGGCCTTGATGAGTATAGAAGAGAATAAGAAGAGAGTTGCCAGATAGTATGACAAGAAAGGAAAGGCTAAGGAATTTGCCGATGGAGACTTGGTATGGAAATTAGTCTTAACGATCGGGACTAAAAGTTCAAAGTTTAGGAAGTGGTCTCCCAATTGGGAAGGTCCCTATTGGGTAAGTCGATTGGCTTCCGGAAATGCCTATATTTTGGAAACTCTCAAAGGAGTTGAATTTCCTAGAGCATTAAATGGCAAATATCTGAAGAAATACTACCCTAGTATATGGGTCGATGCATAAGAGTTAAATGCCGATAACATACCTATTGGTTGGGTCAAAATGTATCTGAGGATAACATTCAGCGTTTTAAAAGGCGCCGATAACAGTCTTATCGGCTAGACTAAATGTCAGGAAAGCTGGAAAGCAGAGAAACGAGGATGTATTGCCAATAAGGAGCTCATGGGTTCAGCAGTGCCTGGATCACCGATATGGCGCGCAGACGGATCTGGTTGGCGTCCTCTATCTCCTTCAAATCGTCATCGGCAGAACCTTCTATCGGCTTTAACTTCTTCTTCAGCAGCAGTGCCTTGCGACCATGGACATTTTGCTCCTGCTCAAGAAGGTGGATTGTCTTCGGCAGTTGGCTTTCTTCCTGTCGGGCTTGGGACTGGGCATCCTCTACTTGCTTGAGTTCTGCCAACAAGGCTTCTCTTTTGGCCGATAGATCAGAGATCTTCTGCTTCAGTACGTCTCCTGAGGACTTCAAGGTGCCGATGTTCTTGTGCTTCTCATCGGTCAGGAGTTTTTCTTTCATCATCTCCACAGAAAGCCGGGTCTGAGCGGCTCTATCGGCAAGGCACCGGGCAGCCCTCTGGTATTGCAATTGACGACTCTCTAGATGTGCTGCTTGGAAAAGGATTTCTTCGGCGTCGGTAGGGATTTGGCCTCTCAGGGTCTTGAACAAAGCCTTGGCCGGGTCGGAGTCATCGACTAGTTGGGCTGTGTCTTGATGAAAGAGAGCCGATAGTTCTTCCAGCCTTGCCCTGATCTCTGCCGATGTAACCCCAACTGCTTGAGAGGAGCTTGCTTCCTCACCTTCATCTTCGGAGATTTCAATGGCAAAGGAGAATAGGCTGTCGGGAGAGTCCTGTTCCTGAAAAAGAAAACAAGGTGAGTCATTCTATGGTCAAAGCATCGGCAAATAATACTGATGGAGATTGGATGGCTTACTTGCTTCAAGGCAATCTCTCGCCTTTGACTGGAAGATGCCGGTGGTACTACAGGCTGATCGGCCAGAGTTGCCGATGGGACTATGTCAGCTGAAAATTGGCAGAAGGAATTATGAGAACCAAAAGATGGGATTATTGGCAACAACTTCATAAAAATATTACCTTGGGGAGGTGCAGTACTTGTCTGGATTGAGGAAACTACCGATGCTATGATCGATCCTGCTGGATCGGTAGTCTGCTCACCTAAATCAGCCGATGTATCTTCTGGCTGAGGCACCTCTGGTTGGAGCTCTTTTGGTTGGGGTTCTTCCGTTTGTGGTGTTTCTTGCGGTTGAGGGGGAGATGGTACTTGCTGAGTCTATGTTTCTGGAGAAGAAGGAGAGGATTCCACCGGAATTGGAGATGCCGGAGGAGGAGGGGGAGTTGCCACTCTCTGGTGCTTTGTTTGTGCTCTGGTACTCTTGGCACCTTTTCTCTTCTGCTGGCTAGACTGGGGGGCATCGTCACCTTTGCTTTTGGTCCTTGCCGATGCGCCGGTATGCTGCGTCGGGAATAAGAATTTGTAAGCACAAGTGTGGCAGATGTAAAAATGGAATTGGTATAAATGAAAAGGTTTAACAATTACCTTGAAGGCCTGTGCTAAGGTGGAGGCGGCTACCGATGGAGATGTCTTGGTCCTCTTGGTGGTCACTTTCTTAAGGCGTACGCCTCGATGCATGATGGTAGCTAGAGTGGGAGCGTTGTTGCCGATCGAAGAGATTGGACCTGGTGGGAATAGGTCAATCGGCTTGCCACTCCTGCTGACTGATGGAGGGGTGTTGTCAACCTGCAAGATGATACAAAGGTGAATCACTGATGGAATTAAAATTGAGAAAATTGAAACATCGGTTTGAAGACACTTACAGTATTAACGGGGACTTCGTACTCGGGATCGATCATGCCGCGGTACGTAAGAGCCGATCTGCAGAACAGATGCTCCTTCCATTCTGCCCACCATTGCTTGTACGCCTGAGTGATGAAGGCGGCTGGAACCCACTCTGACAAGTCTGCATCTGTATCGGCACTTGATGGCAGTTGGGCTACTCGAATCCATTCAAGGAGGCTAGTGATGGTTTCCTTGGGTTTTATCACATCGGCATAACAGAGTGCAATCGGCAGCTGGCCGAAAACTAATTGACGAGCTAGTGCCGATGGATTATAAAACTCATAGGTCTGGATGGAAGTTTTCCCACTACCAAAGAAATTCACTGGTATAGCTCTGGGAGTGATCAGTGCCATCATCACTACATGATCCTTGTTGAGAGCGTCATTGAACGGGTTGAAAACCAGAGGAAACATGTTGTCTGGATCATCATAAGGCAACCATGCTCGCTGCTCTCTGGTCAAGCCTTCGTACAAGGTTTGGAAGAATCGGCTGACCTGATCTGGATTACCTCCTGTACCAGGCAGAGCTATGACAGTCTCACCGAAGTTTAGGGGAGGACGTGTTGCCAATTCTTCTTCATCAGGTTCATGGTCCTCGGCTATGTCCCTTGGAAAACGCTATGCAAAAAGATCAAACTCAAGACGCTTGTGCATGTGGAGGCTGAGCCACATGTCGATGAACCACCAGGGACCTCCCAAGTTGCCAATGGGCTGGCTGAGTAGGAGTTTTCTAGTCACTTGGTGAAGGAGGTGATAGGCTGCACCGAGCAGGTATCGGCCGAGGGGAAATCGGCCACCGTTAGCCAGTCTCTCTGCTGCCGATAGATAGAAGGAGGTCAGACCTGCCGATCGGCCACAGAATATGAACTTGTCCAGCCACATGTTCAGAAAGGTGGTTTGTTCCTTTATATCGATGGACCTCGTTCTGCGGTACTTCTGAATGTACCCGGACCAGCCGCCGATCGAGCGGGTTTCTACTTTGGCACTAGGCGTGGTGTCGAAGAAGTGGGTGCTATCGGCAGAAGATACGTCTAAGCCGGTGAGCATAACCACATCGGCAAGAGTAGGGGAAGCAGGGCCGTGGCCGAAGACAAAATCATTGAGTGTGTCTGACCAGAAGTACGATGCAGCTATCAACAATGACTCATTCCTATGCATATCAGCGATGGACAATCTGATGCATTGGTCCAGTTTTCTCTCGCCCCATTGGACTTCATTCGAGTGGCTAACCCTCAAGAACCAGTCTTTCCATCCCATGGTAGGACTGGGCCAGGAACGGAAAGTATCCTTCCATAGATCTAAAGAGAAGTTCTCAGCTCTATAAGGGATCATGTTGGTTTCTGTGTTAATGAGGTCGGTTGGATCTGGATTCCCTAACGGACCAAGACATTGGAGGTGTGGTTGATCGGTAGGGATGACAATTTTGTTGGACAGATCCTAATGGTTTTGAAGGTAAAGGAAAAACAAAGAAAGAAAAAGAAAATGTTTAGTAAAATGGATTGCGAATGAATAGGGATGCGAGAAAAAGCAGAAAAGGTGGAGTGAAGAACTGACCTCAGGAACGGTGAAGTTGATGGCCATCTTGTCACGAAGAGGGTGGTCGAAGGCTTCAGAGTTGGTGAAGGAGGGACTTCGTTGGAGATCTTGGAGCTCTCGAACAGTGCCGCCGCCGGGAAAGTGAAGTTGGAGCTGTGGAATGATGTGATGGAGAAGGAGTACCTGAGAAGGAACTATTTATAGGACAAAACGGGCAAGGGCAAATCTGACTTATCTCTTCGCCGTATCCGTGAAATCCGAGGGTACTCAGGTAGATGTGGTAACTGTTCACACGGTAATCAAGGGATTGTGCAGGCGATTTGATAGGAAGCGGTCATTATCCAGAGATATTTTACTGTGCGAGATCTCCTGGTCGGTCCATCGGCAGCGCCTTGTAACGGTCATATCGCCGATGGGCGAATAAAGTGGGGATAGCCGTTTGGAAGGATAAGATATGGACGTCCTGGTCAGTCCATCGGCAAGTCCCTATAACGGTAATATTGCCGATGCGCGACTAAAGTGGAAATGTCCGTTTGGGAGGTTGAGGATTTTGAGGAATCTGCAGAGGAATAGGATCAGAGTTGTTCAGATTAAGGATGTCGGTTACCAGATTGGGAGCGTTAATTGCGGAAAGGCATCATTATTGCAGAGAATTTCGGAGCATTAATCATTTCATACTCCAAAATTGGGGGGCATGTGTTGACACCGTTTTTGGTCACGTGTCCATGATTGGTAGAATGTAGGTTGGCAAGATAAGACGGCAGTGCTTGATCTACAGAGTTGCCGATGAGGATGATTGCTGATGGAAGGATGGTTGAACGTGACCAAGTCCATAGGTGGTGATTCGTTTGTGCCGATGGCTATGACAAGAAAGTCTACCGATGATACGGAGGGAGAGCCTGGAAGTTGCCGATTGGCTTGTGGGGGTGTTCTAGTTTGTCACGTGAGGATAGTTTTACGTTTTCCTTAGTTATTTAGGTCGTTTTGCATACGGATTCTATTTAATTTGGAATTCGAGTTATAGTCGTGTCTGGTTGTAGCTCTTTGAGCAGGGTATAAATGTAGACCCTAGGGCTTTGTAATCAACGAATCTATCAATCAATCAAATACCAGTTTTTACTCATATTCTAGCATCTATTTTCGACGACTTCGTCATACCTTTTTTCTTTTATTACGAGTTCTTAGGAATTCGTCGACTTAAGCTCGACGTGTTCTCAAGTTCCGCGTGAATACCTCTTGGCCGTGGCATCCAGGCGCATCGCTGTTGTCGGGACCAAAGTATTCGAGTTACCACCTTTGCTGATAGTAAGGTCAAATCGGCTGGCACACCTTAACGTTTAAATCGGGTATTAGCCCTTTGTGTTTGCAGATCCGCTTTTGCATCAACACTTAGTTAATTATGTTAATACTATCCTAAAAAGAAAATAAAAATGTTAAAAAATAGTAAGCCCCATGTGAGTATACGAGTGGCAAAAAACCCATAAGTACATTCACTGTGGTAGCATAAAAATAAAATAAATATTTCTTTTCTGCTTTATAAAACAAAAGTATAAAAAAATAAGGGAGTAATATTTATTGAGGAGGATCAACATGATAAAGGCTAGATATTTATGCTAACACCTAATCAGTTCCACAAAGCTTTGTTGTCTATTTGAGCTCCAAGAGAATTCAAGAATCAAGAAGACTAGCAGACGGAGGACATTCGAATCGCTGTCAGAATGTTGCTGACTTTCAAACACACCTCTACCACCTGCTAGCTACATCAAGAGAAATTACGTGAAAATTCAGCTTGGGGGAGAGCTCCCCCAATTATCCCGATAAGTATTTCTATCTTTCTATCTATATTTATACTAATACTATATTAAAATACATCACTATGGAAAACCAAATAAAGATTTTATGCTTATATAAAGAAAAGAAAAAGTGAGACGAGAGGTAAAAATGGACAAGTGTCCGACAGTAGAATTAGGGGTACAAGATACCCACCTGAGAGGAAAGAAAAAGAAAATATAGAGCATCTCATTCTCCACAAAAAGTTTCAAAAGAAGCAAGAAAGGTATGTGTCCCCTCAAAAGAGCACAAGTAGAGTTAGACTTTCACCATTGTTATCACCATCATCACCATACACCATTCATTCACCACACATGCACATCTTGATTTGACTTCTTGACTTGTTTCTTTGGATCCATGGTTTGACTATGCAATAAATGTCTTGTAAGTATGTATACTTTATCTCCCACCTATGAGCTCTAGATATCAAAAGCCTTATTAGAGTAGGGTGAGAGAAGGCAATGTCACTATGCCTTATACCATAAATATTATATACTTTGAGAGAAGGCATATACTATCACTACCTTGGTAAGGATCCAGAAATACTACAAAAGAGAGATCCGAGAGAGTCATACAAGGAATCACTGAGTTTTATTTGAAAATCTGCAAAAATACCAGAGCTATAGCTGATCAAGAATAAGAGACAGGGCACTTGATTAGACTGTTCTATCTTTTAACTACTCAAGACAGAAGAGACGGTTACAAGTCCCATGGTAAAAGGTAAGGTAAGTAAGTTTTAAGTCTTGACAGTTTACTCTAACTCAGAAATGAGACTTCATTTAAAAGCATGTGTACCGTCAACTTTTAGAGGCATTACAACAACTTCTGATCCATCACTGAGTCTATCCTTGCTCAGGGACGAGCAAGAGGTAAGCTTGGGGAAGTTTGTTGACGTTCCTTAAGTATCAAATTTAATTATCAAATAAATAAATAAAAGGACCCAAATGAAATTAACATCCAGACTTAGGGTTTTATCTGACAGAATTCCATGAGTTTTGGTGTTTGTCTATTTCTGCAGGGAGTTATGAGGAAATACGGAAGAAAGGCCCACACGTCGGTATTACATAGAGATATTAACGTGTTGCGCAATTATCTTACATCTAGAAGACTCCAGAAGCCACGGGAACGAAGCGGAGGCAGAACGGAGCCTGGCCCAGGGCGCCCGCCCTAGGGACCAGGGCGCCTGCCCCCTGCTAGAGTCCAATCAGTACTCTCTTTCGGGATTACGCTCCACCAACCTAAAGGATCAAGGATAACCGTTCAATCAGTGTCGGTTTGATCCGACTGCACATATTCACTTGTAAGGACTATAAAACCAGACCCCCTGGCCCCTGGAGGAGAGGACCTCTCAACCCTAATTCATTATTCATCAAGGGAGAAGAAGTCTCTGATCAAGCCTAGAGCCACCACATCAATTAGATATCTAGATTAGCATAGCTACATAGGATTAGAACTAGAAGGAGTCAATCTTCGATTGGTTTCCGGATCTGTCAGGAGGATTCTAGGTAGTTCTCTATTGTTCTTCAATTGTTCATCTTTGTTCTTCGATATTATGAATATGACTTTGTTCTACTTCAATATATTGCTTATGACTTTGCTCTGCTTATTTATATTCGCAATTATATTGTTCTTAGTTTATCATAGTTATATAGTTGGCTTAGTTAGATTGGAATTATATACATGTTTAGGATCGTATAGCGTTTATCCATCGGATCCATGGGTAAATGATAGATATTGTGTAGGCGTGGTGCCTATAATGTATTTATCTGTGATTGTACCCTATATGCTAGATCGCGGGGTAGTTGGTGGCAGTGACGGCTCCATTGATTCTTATGTAGTCTCCCTCTCGTGTATAGGGCTGGCAGAGCAACATTATTACAGGGGAGTGATTGCGATGTTTCTCATATTCCTTGATAATATCACTATGCATGGGCGTAGTCTTGTCTCACAATGATTGCTAAGTATAATTGCACTAACTATGATATGCTAGACTATATAGTTAAGAATAACTTAGGAAATATTCTTGTAGTTCATCCTAATTCCATGCTAATGACTTGCTAGAATATCTAATTGAGGTGCTTATCATATTTATATGTGGCTAGTCATGCTGATGAGATTAATTATCTTTGTCACTATTCATTACTTTATATATCCTTTATGTGACACTTATCCCTGTATGAAAGAGTTAGATAAATGTTCTCAATTATACATGCAATGATAGATACTCAATCTCATATGCCATTGTATAATCAACATTAATGATTACTAATACCTTCCCAGTGGTAAAAATATAAATAACGATACCTGGAATACTTCCTGGTTAAAATGCTACATCGGTATTAATCTGCGCGCTTGCAGATCTCATTTGTTATTTATTTAGATGAGCAATTGCATAATTCAATACCGTGTCTCTCATGTCATGCTGGGGATGACAACTTGGCTTAAGTGGTATGAGGGATAGGTTTGGCATTTTTTGGCGCCGTTATCAGAATTAGAAAACTAAGTCTACTTTTGGTAATGATGTTAAGAATACCCAACAGTCATCAATCACCAAAAAGGGGGAGATTGAAAGAGCATCTAGGCCCCAAATGATTTCGGTGATTAATGACAATGTTGATTACTGTGACTAACGTGTGTTTTGTAGAGGCAAAGTCATTAGTGAGGTCATGGTAATAGGTGCTCGATGAACAAGGACGTACATGCCTACTTAATAGTGGAAATCATTTTGGTTTTCAAAGGATGGATGGTCATCGTCAAGACTAGACTAGGTCTAAGTGCCATATGGTGAAGAAGGGCACTTAGAGTAGTTTAGGACTTTGTTTCGCTTTGACCATACTATTAAGAGGGGCTTTGATCTAGTAGCTTGACTTAGGCAAGGCTTTAGGTTTAGGTGTGGTGCACACTTGGTAAACCTAGCACTAGGCAACTCAGAGAAAGTCCTTAGTTTGAGAGGAACCAACTTCGTTTTGGAACAGTCGCGTTTCGATGAAGTAAGGGTGCCTAAGTAGGCACCGGACGCTGCACCGGACACTCTGTGAGTGCGTCCGGTGAGGTCTTTTAGCCGTTGGAGTGCTTGGTGCCTAGGGTTAGGCACCGGACGCTAGCACCAGACTCACCGGGTAGCGTCCGGTCCCATACCCAGGGAGGTTGTAAACCTTCCCCGAGCACCGGACGCACCGGGTACCGTCCGGTCTTAAACTAGGGAGTTTGTAAAGAGCACCGGACGGTGCCACCGGACGCTGGGAAGTAGCGTCCGGTGGCCTGTCAGAGACAATACAGTTAGCTGTTGAAGTGTCACCGGACGCTCGGTGCAGAGCGTCCAGTGCAACATCAACAGCCTCCGGTGACCCCATTTTCAGTGAAAAATGGTTGGCCGACCCTTGGACTTCGTGGGGTGTATTTATACTCCTCCACCTCATCCATGAGAGCTCTCTTGCCCAGTTGAACATCTGAGAAACTTGTTGTGGAGCAAGAGAGAAGCAAGAGCCTAGAGAGGATTGAGATTTGAGAGATTTCTTGTGAGAATCCTTCTCTAGTTGAATTCCAAGAGTCATGTGTGCATCCACCACTCTCTAGTGCCTTGTTTGGGACAAGTGAGAGTTCATTGGTTGTTACTCTTGGTGATCGCCATCACCTAGACGGTTCGATGGTGATTGGAGGCACGAAGACCGCCCAGAGTTCTTGTGGGTGACTCGTGTCAAGCTTGTGAGGTGTTTTGGGCGATTCACTGTGACAGAGTGTCGAAGAATCAGCCCGTAGAGAGCACTTGGTCCTTGCATGGACCATGGGGGAGCAAGACCCTTGCGCGGTTGCTCCAACGAGGACTAGTGGAGAGTGGCGACTCTCCGATACCTCGGCAAAACATCGCCGAGCATTTTCTTCCACTACTCCTTTACTTTCTAGCATTTACTTTGTGCTTTTACATTCCTAGAATTGCCATGCTAGAATAGGATTGGAACTAGGTTGCAAAACTTTTATCCGGTAGCTCTCTAGTCACACTAGGCACAAGGGGCTGAATTGGAGCTTATAGGTTGCTTAAATTTTTAGAGAAGCCCAGTTCACCCCCCCCTTCTTGGGCATCTTGATCCTTTCACATGCTATAAATTGAATCTCCCTCCTGCCTTCTTCCTCTCCCTGCCCGAGCCCGAGGTCCTTTGTTCTTGCTTGTTCTTCCATTGTTCTTGCTCTCATCTCCGGTGATTGTAGCACTCCTAGTGTTAGCTTGCATGTTAACCATGAGCATTGCATCAACATAAGCATCATCATGCTCATTCATAAGCATACATCATGATCACATGTCATCTTATGTGTCCCATGTATGATTAAATTACTTGTGTGGTTTGATTTGAGTGATTCTAGTAGGTGACCAATTCATACAAGTGTACATTGTCTTCCAAAATACTTTAATCATGTTTAGAACAACATTTTGAACAAAGTTTGTGTTGGAGGTTTTGGCCAAAAATGCCCCTAAGTCATGGTTAACCCTAGATTGACCTAATTGACCCCCTAGACCTCTTTTGAAAGATGTTTTATGAAACTGCTGTTAGAGACCTTGCATGTAAATGACACCTAACACAAAGTTGTAGTAAATTTAATAAGCTACAAAAGTTATGTTGATGACTTTTCGTGAGAAAGCATGGAACACATTCAAAAGTTGCTCACAAGGCAAAAATCAGGGCTGATTTTACACTTAGTCAATTTTGCCTAAGTCTGTGACAACGCAGTTTCGAGGTAGGTCACTTGGGAGCTTTGTAGATTGAAATCTAGGCTGAATTAGACTTTGATCCTGTAGACAAACTTGTAGATCTCACGTAGCTCTAACCAAAGAAGCAAACTGGAGCCGAAACCGCTGAGTGGATCAAGAGTAAAACGTTGTTGAACTTCAGGTTTCAATCACTACCGCCGGTGACTGAATCATCGATTCAGTTATGGACAGACGCCGTCCGCCGCCGCGTGTACGGCCAGGTTTCAGCCGTACGCCATCGACGGTCCTGCCTGTCAGCTTGGACGAAGCCCTCAAGCCACCACGGAGCCACCCCGTGCCTCAGACGCGACACCCACTCCACCAGAGCCTCCCATTTCGCTCTGCCATCGCCTCGGCGAGCTCCGCCGCGCTTCGGCGAGCTTTCCCGGCCGCTCCACCGCATCCCCGGCCAAGCTAGTCCGCCAGAGCTCCGCCTCGACGTCCTCTACCTCGACGTCCACTCCTTTCCCTTCGCCGAGCATTGGTGAGACCACATTGCCAACCCCGCCGCGAGCTCCACCTCGCCGGAGTTCGCAGAGATCACCGGCAACGTGGCCAGACCTCTCTGGTTCACCTCTAGCCGTGATTCTTCTTCCTATAGCTTCGCCTCGAGTCACTCTTGCTCGTCCGCAACCTCTACCGCGCCGCCGTTGCCTAGGTTCGCCGGCGTAACGCCGCGCAGCACCGCCGCTCCGCCATTCACGACGGCGAGCACCCTAGAGTCCAGTAGAGCACGAGTGAAGTAGGTCAACAGAGTCGCCTTGAGGAGAGGAACATGTAGATGCCCTTGGATCCGACCGAGACCTCCCCTGTCTCTGTCTCTCTGTCGCGTGGGTCCCGTGTGTCAGTCTCTCCCTCTCACATCTCTGGTTAATGTGTAGCAGATCCTGTGCTGTTTTTGAAAAAATCATATCTTGAGTTTTACAGATCCAAATGATGTGGTTCCAATTTTGCTAGATTTCTTTATAAGTCTAGTTTTTAATAAAAATATGAAACATGCCATGTTTTTGTAGAAATAAATATATATGATCTAATCTTGATTATATAGGAGACAATTATATCTTGAGATCTGTTGATCCGGTGGCCATGCAAATTTAGGGTGTTGTTACTTGTGACATGATTAGGCTCTGCTAAATTTATCATGATTTTTGGAGGTCTGATTGTGAAGTTATAAATATTTCTTGCTTAAATAGGAGTTTCTTGTGGTATTTTTAATAAATAAGTTATAACTCCTTTTGTGGTGAAACTTGCTGAGTGTTGTACTCATGTCTAAACAAAGCTAGGAAAAATCTGAAATCTGTTGTTTGACACTGTTGAATAGGGTTTCACATTTATGCCTTGCATGCCTTTGCTAGCTTGTTATTTTTGTATCTCACAATCTATATGCGCAAGTGCCCGGGAAATGTTACAGTAACCTTGTGTTAGCATAAGTAGCTTGCTGTAATTTTCTTAGAATTCTTGGAGCACTTGGGATGCATGTTCATTAAATCACCTTAATAATTAAATAAATGAAAAAGGTGATGATAGAAAGAAGTTTAGGCCTTGACATGATGTTTTATAGTGTTTCTTAGACATGTTCTATCTACTGGTGCATTTGGATTGACCCTTTGATACATTCTTGTTATGTGCAAAATATTATTTTTGCTATTTATGCCTTTCCTAGAGCAATTCTGGGTAGCTGATAGCAATTGCTTAAGAACTATTTGAAGATGATGTTTTCTAGGAAACTTGTCTACAATAAACTTGTAGCTAACTTGCTTCTCTACTTCGTGTCCAAGTTTCATGACATTTGGTTGAGTAGTTTTAAAGTTATGAATGTTACAAGTAGCTGCTGCAAAGTGCTTGCTCTCTGGATTTTCCAGGACAACCAGCCAACTCTGTATGCTTTAGCTTATTTCGGTTGCGAATCATTCTGGGATGTCTAAAAGTGAATTGTAGACAATTTCTATGCTTTCCAGAAAGTATCTACTGACTTAGTTTGGCCAACTGATGTTTAAGTTATAGCTGAAACTTGTGACAAGTTGGTTTGTCTATGAAACCAGTGACGGAGTAGGAGTAGCTAAGGTTGATTAACTTGTCTAGTTAGCCTCTCTACCAGAGAAGAAGTATGCACTTACTTGTTATTCTATAATTCACTTAACTTTAGGAGTTTATGCTCATGTTTATACCTTGTTGTGTGTTCTTTAGCTCTTCATCATGACATCATGTATCATATGTGCATTCTCTATATTTATCTCCTTGTCATGCATACATAGGTGTACCTAAGGGCGTGACTGTTTTGGAGTTCGAGCTGCCGGAATCGGAAGGTCAACAAGGGGAGTCACCTCAAGGAGCTGAGGAGGACTTGCCGGAGTGTCCCGACCATCGCCCGTCCACCTACGTCGAAGGCAAGCCCCGGAGCATTATAAGCCTCCTACTATTTTTGATATCATATCCAGCTATCAATTGACTATGTTTATGTATTGTTGCACTAAGTGTTAGGCGTTGATATGACACTCTTGCTGCATAATGACTACCTTGTCCACCTCATACCTCACCTAAGTAGGTCCAGGATCGAAATAATGCTTAGCCATGCTTAGCTCGGTAGAAGCCGGGTGATTTCCTGTCACCTGCGAGAGTTAGGTGGATGATGATCACGGTTGGCTATATTTGCTATTGTGGAAATAACCAGCTGCTAATAATGAACTTGAGACCGGGCGGGAGGACGATAGTGCAGCAAGAAGGCATGGAGGTCTTGGGTGTGAATCGATTCACTGTAACGTCCTCGTGTCATGTTGAACGCATGCCTAACACTTAGCTGGCCGGATAAGTCGTTCCGACCGCGAAGCCTACGAGTGCATCTCTGGCAGGATACCCCATTCGGTTTAAGTGCGCACCCCGGTTGGTAGTAAGGATGTGTGGGGAGTCAATGGCATAAGACCGAGGTGTCAGGTTAGAGTCCTGACCCTGGCAGATTGGCGGTCTTTGGGGGTGCGGCGCTGTACGGACCCGCCAATTGGTCCGGAGTTGTGCTAAAGGTGATCCGAGCTGCCCTCATGAAGTATGCTTGGGTGAGTGCTAGGAATACCCCTCCAGCTGGATAGGAATCGATTCGAATCGCCGTCTCTCCCGGATAGTGAGAACTTGACTCGGGCTGTCGCACGTAGAACTCACTAAATAAACTTAATGGTTATGATGAGAATGTTGATAGCTATGTGATAATCCGGATATGGTTATTATTGTGATGCTTAAATACTCAAGTGTATGCTTAGAACAGGTGCTAATTTAATGGATAGCTGTTAAAATAATGAACCTGCTGCTGAATATTATAAATGGGTTACTTACAACTAAAGCTTTTTATGCAAACGGGTGAGTTAAATCAGTCCACAAAGATCAGCCTTGCATACTCCTTGGTGTCACTTATTTTTGGTTTATGACGGGTAAGTCTAGCTGAGTACATTCTCGTACTCAGGGTTTTATTTACCCATGTTGTAGATAATATCGTTTACCACGGCTACTGTGCTAACTGTCATCATCCGGCTGCGGACGATGAATAGATCATGGGCGTGATCACCTTCTTTATCTTCAGTTGTGCTTTTGTTGGGTTTGACCATGGATCTGGCATGTAATTTAAACTGAGTGTGTGATGTTTTAAAACTACTTTGTTTCCGCTACTACTCTGGTTTGTAATAACCTCTTTTAAACTCTGATGTGATGTAAAACTATGTTCTGTGATAAATGAATGTAATCTGTGATGGCGATGCTTGATCATGTACGATCTTGGTTGTATATTGGTTGAATCGAGGTCTTTTGAGATTTCGTCGGACTACCGGGTTTATATGGGTTAAAGTCCATTGGCTTGACTGCTTCCGCGGTCGCTAATTCACTTGAATTCTTATAAATTGGACGGTTCTATTACAGCTAGCATCAGAGCAAGATTAAGCATTTAACCATCATAGATGTATTTAAAAACAAATGAATTTGGTTTTCCCAAGCTAATTTGGCAAATTAGACTATACACAGGGCTGTTTTAAAAATATTTTTATAACTTATACCATGCCAGTGGTCATACCCTTTGTGCCCATATAAGGACTTCTAGGTGGCTTAATATTACTAACATGGGGGTTTTTCCTTTCGTCGTCCATATGGCGTGCAATAATATGGATGCCACTTACTTAAGTGGTAATGAATGGATCACATACCTCTACGCCATGGTAAGCATTGTTTGTTTTCTTTCGTCGTCCATACGGCGTGAAATTGTATGGACACCACTTGCTTGGGTGGTAATGTATGGACCTATACGCCTCTACGATACGGTAAGTGTGAGCTGTGAGAGCATGACCGTCCAACCGTCGGTCTAGGAGAGTGTTAGCTGTGGTTACTGGAATATTTGCATGTTTTACACATGTATATATGAAGGTACTTAATTGTGGGTAGTAGGTGCAGCCATGTATACATATTTGATGTATATGTGGGTGTATCCCAAAAGGGTAGTGTGCTGCGATATATGTTCGGGAATATATATCAAAGTATCTAGCTTGATTGTTGATGAGTGGATTTACATTTCTACACATATACTATTGTAGGGTTGGGCTGAAATGAAAGTTTCTGCAGGTACACTAACAACGAAACGTATAGACCATGTAGCTGCGTATAAAGAGTGCACGTATGTATGCCACCGACTATACCGTTAGAACTTTCTCCTAGGAATGGAAAGGATGTATGGAACGCGCTTGCATCATGAATCATTCATACATTTCTTATGCACTACTTAAGTCTTAAATTCTGAAATTATATCTATTATCTTTCCTTGTAATTAATCTCCCTTACTCAATTGTGGTCTTCCTACAGATGGCAGCCCCACACGGAAGTGTGACTTTTCTGGACATGTTTGGCACTCCTACTTTGTTGGGGAGGGTGCTAAGTTCAGTTGGATAGGAGGAACCACCTCGGTACACTTGGACAGGGGCCGAGCATACTGGATCTTTACCTTGGGTAGATGTCCAAATTACAGTTCCCCCGTGTCCAAATAACCCACAGTGGCTAGGTTGGATAGTAGAGTCCGATGGTCAAACTCCTTGGGAGGGTGCCCAAGTAGCAGCCTTAGAAGTATTGCTGGAAATATGCCAAGACTATGGGGATGACTAATTAATGGCCCAGCTGGACCATTTCCTAGAGTGAGTGTGACTGACACTTTTGTGTCCCAGATATGAACTGAGCCTCTAGAAATGAGAGAAACCAATGCTAGGATATAGCTCTAGCCCTGCCATGAGTGCCATGCTGGCGGTACTTAAGCTATACTATGTACGCCAGGATATTTATATAGAAGCTATGCTAGCACTCCAACAAGCTCAAGTTGGGCAACGCAAACTGCGCAAGCGTGTGCGTAAGCACCGCAAGGCTTTTAGCGATACACAAGCTGAAATCCAAAACTATCACACCGCTTTGCAAGCCCGCCGCAACCAAGTTGAAAATGTAGTTAGAGAGCGCAATGAGGCACAAGCCCGCATGATGTAAATGACTAGAGAGCGAGATGAGGCTATACGCTTGGCTGAAAATAGGGAAGCTGCTAGAGTTAGAGCTTTATTCCATGCTGAAATGAGAGAGGAAGAGCTGATTACTAGGATTGTTGAGCTGCAGTTAGATGTCCATCGCCTAAATAATATCATAAATCCTATTCCACACCCTGTCCCTTTTAATCATGAAGAAGCTCCCAGTGAGGAAGATCAGGATGATGGCATAATTTCTAATGGTGAATCTGAGGAGGATATGTAGCCTAGCAATGATTTTCATGTTCATGTATCAGTTCCCGTCTCTTTATGTAATGGACATGTAATCTGAAATTCAGCTGAGACTCTATGTATTTGGCCGTGGTGCCCCTCCTGTAAGACTTAAGTTGTGGGAGTGAATCTATGTAACCCTATGCACTTATTTATGATGCTCCATGTTTATGTTGAGCTTAAATAAATTTTAGCAATGTCTTTAATCCTTGTGAATTGTGACTGTGAATGATCGCGAGAATAACCAAGTGTCATGGATGATATTCTCTTATTGTACATGGATTATTATGCCTTGAATTATGTGAATTTACTTCATTAAATTCCGTATGGCAGCAATTGAGGTTCATGGCAATTATATCTGTTGTCTTAAACGGTCACTTGGTATGCCTTGTGCAGATGGCTCGCAACACTCGCTCCGGTCACAATGAGGTGCCGCCACCACCACCTCCTCCCCCGCCTACGCCTGCGGAGCTCTTAGCAACTCTTGTTGAGGGCCAGCGACTGCTCAATGAAGCCATGCCGACTATGGCGCAGCAGAACCGGGGTGGTCGCCATGTCCGTCAAGGCGGAGAGGCAAATCAGCACAGTAGCTTCAAGGATTTCCAAGACATGAAGCCACCGGTTTTCAAGGAGGCTGTTGAACTTCTAGAAGCTGATGAATGGCTCAACACTCTCGAGTAGAAGTTCCGCTTGCTGAGGGTGACTGAAGAGTTAAAGGCGGAATATGCAGCCCACCAGTTGGAGAGCAAAGCAGGTGTCTGGTGGAGTCATTACAGGACGAGCTTGCCTGCCAATGATGTTGTGATCTGGGATCAGTTCAAAACTACTTTCCGGAACACCTATATTCCCCATGGCTTAATGACTATCAAGCATACTGAGTTCATGAACCTGACACAGGGCACTAAAAGCTTGACTGAGTATCTTCATGTTTTTAATAATTTGTCTCGCTATGCCCCTGAAATGGTTGATACTGAAGCCAAGAAGCTTGCAAGTTTCAAGAGGGGACTGGGACCCAAGTTGTCCAAGAACATGGCTGGTAACAAGAGTACCACCTTTATTGAGTTTGTGAGTGATGCGTTGACTCAAGAGAACTCCAACGCCGTGTATGCCGTGTCCAAGAACCGCAAGAGGGCCTACGAGGCAGGTGCTTCGCAGTCCAAGACTCCAGTGACAAATAAGCCGGCCTATCGCCCACCAAATGCTACGACAAGATATAGGCTGCCGCAGAAAAAGTCAAATGTGAAGACGGGAGTTCGCAAGTTCTTCATAGTTGCTCTCCCAAGGGGCGCCACAGGTCAAGGAAGTCCCAAGACTCCTCCTGACAACTGCCCTTGCTTCAATTGCAAACAAGTTGGTCACTGGGCAAGAGATTGCCCTTATCCCAAGAGGAATTCTATAGGTGGAGGTAATAACTGTACTGGTCGTGTGCACTACACTACTGTTGAAGAAATCCCTGAAGGTGAAGTGGTCACCGATGGTATGTTTGTTGTCAATCAACATCCTGCAGTTGTCTTGTTTGATTCTGGAGCTTCGCAATCGTTCTTGAGTCAAGCATTCGCATCTAAGCATGGATAGCATGTAGTTGATCTTGACAGTGGCAAATTCTGCATTAGTGCTGCTGGGAACCAAATTTCCACAAACCAATTAGTGAAGGATGTGAATATTGCTATTGAGGGCCGTAACTTTTCAGCAAACCATGTAATTTTGCCGGGCTTGGGCATAGATGTTATCTTAGGGATGAATTGGATGAGCAATAATGGGGTGCTAATAGACACCTCCATGAGGGTAGTCATGTTGCGAGAGCCTGATAGCAAAGAAGGCTTCTTAGTCCAGCTTCCCAAGAATGATGACATCCGTCACGCTGCCAATGCTATTAGACCACTCACTGTGGCAGAGATTCCTGTAGTGTGTGAGTTTCCGGATGTCTATCTAGAGGATCTGCCCGGTTTACCCCCAGACAGGGACACAAAGTTTAAAATTGATCTAATTCAGGGTACCGCACCTATCTCTAGAAGGCCATACCGAATGCCACCCAACAAGTTGGCAGAGTTGAAGAAGCAATTACAAGAACTTCTCAAGAAAGGTCTTATTCGGCCTAGTTCTTCTCCATGGGGTTGTCCGGCTCTCTTTGTTAAGAAGAAGGACAAGTCTCTACGTATGTGCGTAGACTATCGTCCGCTCAATGCCGTGACTGTTAAAAACAAGTATCCACTGCCTCGCATTGATATCCTGTTTGATCAATTAGCTAAGGCCAAAGTATTCTCCAAGATTGATCTGATATCTGGGTATCATCAAATCAAGATCCGACCCGAAGACACTCCTAAAACGGCTTTCTCTACCAGGTATGGGTTGTATGAGTATCTAGTCATGTCCTTTGGTCTGACTAATGCCCCTGCTCATTTCATGTACCTGATGAATTCGGTGTTCATGCCTGAACTGGATAAGTTTGTGGTGGTGTTCATCGATGGTATTGTTGGGTATTCTTAACGTCATTACCAAAAGTAGACTTTGTTTTCTAATTCTAGTAACGGTGCCAAAAATGCCAAACCTTTCCCTCATACCACTTAAGCCAAGTTCTCATCCCCAGCATGACATGAGAGACGCGGTATTGAAATATGCAATTGCTCTTCTAAATAAATAATGAATGGGATCTGCAAGCGCACAGATTAATACCGATGCAGCATTTTAACCGGGAAGTATTCCACGTATCATTATTTATATTTTTACCACTGGGAAGGGATTAGCAATCATCAATATTGATTACAGAATAGAATATGAGATTGAGTATCTATCATTGCATGTATAATTGAGAACATTGTATCTAACTCTTTCATACAGGGGTAAGTGTCACATAAAAGATATATGAAGTAATGAATAGTGACAAAGATAATTAATCTGATCATAACTAGCCACATAATAAATATGATAAGCACCTCAATTAGATACTCTAGAAAGTCATTAGCATGGAATTAGAACGAACTATAAGAATATTTCCTAAGTTATTCTTAACTATATAGTCTAGCATTATCATAGTTAGTGCAAGCATACTTAGCAATCATTGCGAGACAAGACTACGCCCATGCATAGTGATATTAGCAAGGTAAATGAGAAACATAGCAATCACTCCCCTGTAATAATGTTGCTCTGCCAGCCTAATACACAAGAGGGGGACTATATAAGAATCAATGAAGCTGTCACTATCACAAACTACCCCACGATCTGGCATATTGGGTACAATCGCAGATAAATACGGTATAAGCACCACGCCTACACAATATCTATCATTTACCCATGGATCCGATGGATAAACGCTATACGATCCTAAGCATGTATACAGATCCAATCTAACTAAGCCAAGTACATAACTATGATAAACTAAGAACAATATAATCTTGAATATAAGCAAGTAGAGCAAAGTCATAAGCAATATATTGAAATAGAACAAAGTCATATTCATAATATTGAAGAACAAAGATGATTAGAAGAACAATTAGAAGCACAATTAGAGAAATACCAAGAATCCTCTTGACAGATCCGGAAACCAATCAAAGATTGACTCCTTCTTGTTCTAATCCAATGTAGCTATGCTAATCTAGATGTCTAATTGATGTGGTGGCTCTAATCTTGATCAGAGGCTTCTTCTCCCTTGAGAATAATGAATTAGGGTTGAGAGGCTCTCTCCTCTTGGGGCCAGGGGGTCTGGTTTTATAGTGAATATGGGCCGTTGGATCAAACCGACATTGATTGAACGGTTATCCTTGATCCTTTAGGTCGGTGGAGATCTCCTGAGAAAAAGAGTCCTGATTGGGCTCCAAGTCAGGGCGGGCGCCCAGTGCAGGAGGGCGGGCGCCCTGCCTCTGGCCCCGTTCGGCCTCCGCTTTCTTCCCGTGGCTTCTAGAGTCTTCTAGATGTAAGATAATTGCACGACACGTTAATATCTGTATGTAATCCCGATGTGTGGGGCTTTCTTCCGTATTTCCTGATAACCCCCTGTAGAAATAGACAAACACCAAAACTCGTGGAATTCTGTCAGATAAAACCCTAAGTCTAGATGTTGATTTCATTTGGATCCTTTTCTTTGTTTATTTGATAATTAAATTTGATACTTAAGGACCGTCAACAAACTCCCCCAAGCTTACCTCTTGCTCGTCCCTAAGCAAGGATAATCTCAGCAATGGATTAGAAGTTATTGCAATATCTTTAAAAATTGACGGTACACATGCTTTTTAAATGAGGTCCCACCTCTGAGTTAGAGTAAACTGTCAAGACTTAAAACTTACTTACTTTACCTTTCGCCATGGGACTTGTAACCGTCACTTCTGTCTTGAGTGGTTAAAAGATAGAACAGTCTAGTCAAGTGCCATGTCTCTTATTCTTGATCAGCTATAGCTCTGAAGTTTTTGTAGATTTTCAAATAAAACTCAGAGATTCCTTGTATGACTCTCTTAGATCTCTCTTTTGTGGTGTTTCTGGATCATTACCAAGGCAGTGATGGTATATGCCTTCTCTCAAAATATGTAGTATTTGTGGTATATGGCATAGTGACATTGCCTTCTCTCTCACCCTACTCTAATAAGGCTTTAATATCTAGAGCTCATAGGTGGGAGATAAAATATACATACTTACAAGACATTTATTGCATAGTGAAACCATGGATCTAAAGAAACAAATCAATAAGCCAAATCAAGATGTGCATGTGTGGCGAATGAATGGTGTACGGTGATGATGGTGATAACAATGGTGGAAGTCTAATTCTACTTTTGCTCTTTTGAGGGGATATATACCTTTCTTGCTTTTTGAAACATTTTGAGGAGAATGAGATGCTCTTCTTTTTCTTTTCTCTCAGGTGGGTATCTTGTACCCCTAATTCTACTGTCGGACACTTGTCCATTTTTACCTCTCGTCTCACTTTTCTTTTCTTTCGAGGTTCCGGGCACTTGCCCCTTTTTATTTCCTCGTATCATTTTTTTCACTTTTTTTAGAGCACTCATCTCTTGAGATAATATAGCAAGTGGTAGTAACAAGATAACTTGAGCATTTATTTCACAAGGGAAAAACAGAAATATTTTTGGTTATTCTCTCCCGGATTAGGAGTAGAATATTTTTGGGTGGTTCTGGAGATGGAAATGGATGGATATCTAGGGATGGTACTTTCGGAGTACAAGTAGCATATATGAGTGAACGTGCAAGTGAAATCTTGATTTAACCACATGACAAGCTCCTAAGGGTCTACACAGCTTGACCACACTCAATGCTCATAAGTAGTAAATAGTAAATGTGTGGCTCAAAATCTAGCAAGCATGTATATATGGCTGTGGTAGGAATTTAAACTCTCATCATACAGGAATTCATCATGCAAAATTTTAAAGATTTTCAAAGATAAAATTCTCCAGAATTCTAGCATCTCTAGGAATAGATAAACAGCAGGTCAACCTTCCCATATCGTATCCGTTAACAACTTAGACTTCAGATCAAGTTTTCATCCCACAAGTTTAGGTCTAGGGCAAGCTTTTAATTATAACAGTTATATCTAAACTTGAGAGAGAACTTAAAATGTACAAATTAGATAGAGCAACTATTCATCATATCCATGCTAGAGTTTTATTATTAAGATACAGATTAGCATAGCCACTTTATTTATTTATTTATTAAACACACTAAGCAAAAGATATATATATAAGCATAAAAATCTTTATTTGGTTTTCCATAGTTATGTATATTTATATTCTAATATAATATAAGTATAAAGATAGATAGAAATACTTATCGGGATAAATGGGGGTGCTCTCCCCCAAGCTGAATTTTGACGTAATTTCTCTTGATGTAGCTAGCAGGTGGTAGAGGTGTATTTGAAAGTCAGCAGCATTCTGACAGCTATTAGAATGTCCTCCATCTGCTAGTCTTCTTGATTCCTATGGAGCTCAAGTAGACAACAAAGCTTGTGGAACTGATTAAGTGTTAGCATAAATATCTAGCCTTTATCCTGTTGAGACTCCTCAATAAATATTACTCCCTATTTTATATTTTCGTTGTATAAAGCAGAAAAATATTGATTTTATTTTTATGCCACCACAGTGAATGTACTTATGGGTTTCATGCCACTCGTATACTCACATGGGGCTTACTGTTTTTCATATTTTTATTAAGATAGTACGAACATGATTAACTAAGCAAACTAGTTGAAATAATTGAAAGGGAAAGGATAACTACCAAGTTTACCTCTTGGCAAGGCGTTCGGTGTTTTTAAGTCCTCCGAACGGGACTCTCCTCTTTCTCAATTGTCCTAGGATTCGTTGGGTGGCGGAGTCGGTACTTCCGGCAGCGCCTCTTCTTCATGTATAGTTACCTTCTCTTTCCATACCTGACTCGGTGCTAAGGTCTCCTCTGGATAATTCTGTTTAAACTCTACGTCTTCTGACCTTATCACTTCTCCTTCGTAGTCTGCCCATCCGTCCTTGATGATCTGCCTCCTCTGGTTGCAGTTGCGTCTCTTTCTGACCTGCTTAGATTATTCAACGATATAGTTAGGGTCAATAAAATAACGGCGTACCTTCTCTGAGGGGAAGTGCATATGGACTTCTCCAGTTCCAATGTAGATAATTGCTTTAACGGTGCTGAGGAACGGTCTTCCAAGGATGATGGGTGGATCGTATTCGTCTTCTCCTATGTCAATAATCTGAAACTCTGCGTAGACAAAATGATCGTCTATTTTGACTGGGACATCAGTTATTGTTCCTTTAACTTCTTGAAACGTCTGATCTACCATCTGGAGCTGAATGTATGTTGGTTTTAGGGGCATGGTTCCGAACAAGAGCCGATAGGTGACTGCGGCTATTATGTTGACGCCCGATCCGGTGTCACAAGTCGTCTTATAGAAGTTGCATCCATTTATGGAGCAATAGATGCTTGGCATTCCTGGGTCGTCCTTCTTGGTCAAAAACAGTGACTTAAGTTGGTGATCTTGTTGACGCCCGATCCGGTGTCACAAGTCGTCTTATAGAAGTTGTATCCATTTATGGAGCAGTAGATGCTTGGCATTCCTGGGTCATCCTTCTTGGTCAAAAACGGTGACTTAAGTTGGTGATCTTGGCCTCCAGGAACTGCAGTGACCATCTTAGCTGACTCGGTCCACACTTGCTTGTTCCTGTTCCTCCTGTTGGTCCTCTTCCTTGATTCACGTCTGGATTGATCTGGGATTTGTGTAGTCTTGTTCTTGAAGAAAAATGTCTCCTTCCTCCCTTTAATGTAGAAACTGATCTTGGTAGCACTGGCGTAGATGATAGCTATTGAGGTGTTTAAGAATGGCCTCCCTAAGATTATGGGTGCTCTCACATCATTACCGGTCTCTACCACTACGAAGTATGTTGGGGCATATAAGGTACCAACTCGAACACAAAGGTTCTTCACTATTCCTTTTGAAAAACTTATCGTCTGATCTGCAAACTACAAACACATGGTTGTCACTAATAAAGGATATGTAAAGAATTTTTCATAGAGTACCCTGGGTATAATGTTGACGCTGGAGCCAAAGTCGCAGAGTGCTTCTGGGACGTCCACCATGCTGATGGAGATCGGGATGACGGGGCGTCCTGGATCACCTCTCTTGACCGGCAGAAGGTCAGTAGTGAATTCAGTGACGGGGTTACTCCAATTACCTGCATCAAACATGTCTACAAGATTTGCAGATTCTAATCCTTCCGGTTGTGATGGTATACCGGGGTTAGTAGCAGGAACAGCAGCAGCTATTTGATTTAACTGAGATTCAATCATTTTATTAAAGCTAATTTGATTCTTGATGGCAGTAGAGAAATTATCCATTCTATTATTTATATTTTCTAGCATTTTATCATTAGATGCCAATTTCTTAGATAGATTATCCATTAGCTTTCCTTGATTAGACACTAACTCTCTCAAAGGTGGAAAATTATTATTATTATTGTAAGAATTGTTACCTTGATAATTACCTGAGTAGTTAGGCCTCTGTTGATTCCAACCTTGATTTTGTTGAGGACGGTTGTAGTAGTAGTTGTTGTTGTTGATGTAGTTCACATCCTCAAGCATCTCAGGGCAGTGATTGCCTGAGTGTCCAGTATCTCCACACTCCTCACAAGTCATGTGAGAGTCGTAGATGGGCATAACTTCCTTCTTATCTCCAGTTCTATCGTCGAGCTTCTTCATGAGCAGATCTACCTTTGCAGACAACATGTCTACCTCCTTGAGCTGATGCATACCTCCACCTCTCTTGCGTGTTTGGGTCCTCTCTTCATTCCAGCCTTGGTTGGACGCCATCTTCTCCACAAGAGCTATGGCTTGTGGTATGGTAACTGATAAGAATGCTCCTCCAGCTGCAACATCCATGGTCTCTCGGGCACTGTTCCCGAGCCCATGATAAAACGTCTACATTAGTAGCCAACTCTCCATTCCATGATGGGGACATTCTAGGATGTAGTCTTGGAAACGCTCCCATGCTTCTGGAACAGATTCATTATTTTGTTGCTGAAAACTTGTAATCTTCCCACGGAGAGCATTGGTCTTGCCCATGGGAAAGAACTTAGCCAGGAAGTTTGTTGAGCAGAGTGCCCATGTAGTATTCTTCTCCTTTGTAGCGTAGAACCACTGCTTCGCTCTTCCTAACAGTGAGAATGGGAAGAGGCGAAGTAGTATAGCATCTCTAGGGACTCCTGATATGGTGAATGTGTTGCAAATCTCCATGAAGTGTTGTAGATGAGCACTAGCATCTTCGCGTGCCTTCCCACAGAACTGGTTGGATTGCACCATGTTGATAAGTCCAGGCTTGAGCTCAAAGTTGCCGTCGATCTCTGCAGCAGGTCCAGTGCGGATGTTGTCCGTAGTGGGAGCTGAGAACTCTCGGATTGATTTGTTTGCCATGGCTTCGAACTCTGAAGACAAGTTCCGGTGATCTTCTTGATTGGATGAAGCTTCTTGCTGAAGTGTTGATGATCTCTTCTTGAGCTTGGCTCTAGTTCTTCTGAATAATGCTTCGGGATTGTCAACAAAATTTCCTGGAAGATATCTTCTATTCATACATTCCCCTGCATAAGATAAAATAGAAAAATATCGGAGTAAAACTGTATGAGAGAGTAGATAAGCTCAATCATATTAGTGATGCGAATGGTAACTCAAAATCCTTTATTTCATTCCTGATTAGTAATCAACCTTCCCGGCAACGGCGCCAAAAATGCTTGTTGGCTATTCTTAACATCATTACCAAAAGTAGACTTTGTTTTCTAATTCTAGTAACGGTGCCAAAAATGCCAAACTTATCCCTCATACCACTTAAGCCAAGTTGTCATCCCCAGCATGACATGAGAGACGCGGTATTGAAATATGCAATTGTTCTTCTAACTAAATAATCATTACAAGAAACACATGGCTTTTTAACGTTCAGTTACGTCACAATATATGGAATTTATGTTACAAATTAAGATTTATGACATCAAGTGGACAAAAACCAAAACGTGGAAAAGCCCGCATTATAAAATGATTATATGACATTTATTTGGTTCATGTCACAAGCATATGACATTGGTTTATTATCACAAAATCGTAGGCCTTGCCACGTGTCAGCTGACATGGGAGGGAGAAAAAATGTCACAAAAATAAGTTTTGGCCCACTGAAGCCCACATAGCTCATGGGGCTGAAATCTATTTGGAGTGGTATTAGCTAGTCCATTATTTTGAATTATAGCCCATATAAATTTCGAGCCCACAACAATTCAGCCCATATAATTTTTTTGTCCTCACAATGCAGCCAACTGTTTCAGTCCACATATTTCAGATTATTTTTTCCAAACCCAAAAAAATTTACATCAGTATAGCAAAAATTTACATCAGAAATTTCCAGTCACATGTCCAGAAATTTACATCAGTATAGCAAAAATTTACATCAGAAATTTAAATCAGAACACATCCATCACCACCGGGATCCATTTTTGTATCGGAGAAGGAAGTCAAACCCATGTGCTTGACAAAATCTTGATCGGTAGTTCTGTGCAATAGATGAACTGCTATCAGAACAAAAAAAAGTTCCATATTTCAAATACCAAATGCATCGCTGAATAGTCAGAGAGTGGGTGTCTGTACCAGATCGATGAAGTGCTCTACCCGTGAGGCCATGAGGGCGCACACGGCTAGCGGCTACTCGTCCTCCTCTCGGATCCAAAAAGATTTGCGCCGTCCAGATCTAAACCTCCACGGGAGGCAGCGACCAGCTTCAGCTAGCACAGAAGGAAAGTGGCGAGCTCGGCAGCTCATGCCGCCAGGCGTCCTCACTGTAATTGTAAGTATGCAGTAGGATTAAGACTAAAGAGGAAGAGGAAGAAACATCACCGGCCGTCACCACCATGGACGAATAGCAGAGGTTGCCGCGGTCGGCGTCAGGAAAGGCGGCTCTCCAGCCTCGTGTCGCGCGTGCCCTCGCCCACGCGGCCACGCGACTCGCGAGTTTGGGCAGGGTCGCAGGCGCCTCGCAGCCTCGCAGGGGAAGTGGCCGTCGTGATCTCACTCTCACCATCTCACGGATTCGCGGTCGCGGTCGGCGTCAGGCAGGCAGGCAAGGGCGCAAGGCGGCTCTCCAAACTCCAGCGGACAGCGGTGCTGGTGCCTGTGTTGTGCAGTTGTGCGGCGGCGGCTGGACTGGGAGAGTGGAAAAAGGATAGTGCTCTAGGGTTGCAATCCTATTTATACTTCTTGTTATTGGGCTGGGCTGAATCATATTATTTGGGCTCTGTTACACAAGATTCAACACTGGAGCTGGGTAAAATAAACCCATGGGTATGCCGGTATGGGTACACTAGGAACATACCCATATCCACAAACCCGATGGGTATGAGTTTGTTTCCATTAACAAACCCATGGGTATAAATATTGACTCATGCCCGTGCCCTAATAAAGATTTTAAATTTTAAATTAATTTATGAGAATTTCGAATCAAATTTTGGAATATTAGATGGATTCAAATTAAAAATACATCTACAATAAAGTTGTAGAACTCATCGATATCTACAAATTTTGTTTTGGCAAATTCTCCATCTGACTTTGTTTAAACAACTCAAAATTTGAATTTCAAAGTACGAGAACTTTAAATAGAATTTTTAGATAGTACATTAGTTTATTTTCAACATGCACAATTTATTTTAAAAAAATAATAAAGTAATTTGTGACACACAAATAAGCCTTGTGACACAGAAATATTGTCGCTAGATGAAATTTGACTTGTTAAATGACATTTATTGTGACATACAACTTTTTATTGTCACTAAGTCACAGTGCCTAAAATATAATGTCACAAAATAGATGATATAGTGACATTATGATCATCGTCATATTAAAAACGTTAAAAAGCCACACATTTTTTGTAGTGAATGAATGGGATCTGCAAGCGCACAGATTAATACCGATGCAGCATTTTAACCGCGAAGTATTCCAGGTATCGTTATTTATATTTTTACCACTGGGAAGGGATTAGCAATCATCAATATTGATTACAAAATAGAATATGAGATTGAGTATCTATCATTGCATGCATAATTGAGAACATTGTATCTAACTCTTTCATACAGGGGTAAGTGTCACATAAAAGATATATGAAGTAATGAATAGTGACAAAGATAATTAATCTGATCATAACTAGCCACATAATAAATATGATAAGCACCTCAATTAGATACTCTAGAAAGTCATTAGCATGGAATTAGAATGAACTATAAGAATATTTCCTAAGTTATTCTTAACTATATAGTCTAGCATTATCATAGTTAGTGCAAGCATACTTAGCAATCATTGCGAGACAAGACTACGCCCATGCATAGTGATATTAGCAAGGTAAATGAGAAACATAGCAATCACTCCCTTGTAATAATGTTGCTCTGCCAGCCCAATACACGAGAGGGGGACTATATAAGAATCAATGAAGCTGTCACTATCACGAACTACCCCACGATCTGGCATATTGGGTACAATCGCAGATAAATACGGTATAAGCACCACGCCTACACAATATCTATCATTTACCCATGGATCCGATGGATAAGCGCTATACGATCCTAAGCATGTATATAGATCCAATCTAACTAAGCCAAGTACATAACTATGATAAACTAAGAACAATATAATCTTGAATATAAGCAAGTAGAGCAAAGTCATAAGCAATATATTGAAATAGAACAAAGTCATATTCATAATATTGAAGAACAAAAATGATTAGAAGAATAATTAGAAGCACAATTAGAGAATTACCATGAATCCTCTTGACAGATCTAGAAACCAATCGAAGATTGACTCCTTCTAGTTCTAATCCTATGTAGCTATGCTAATCTAGATGTCTAATTGATGTGGTGGCTCTAATCTTGATCAGAGGCTTCTTCTCCCTTGAGAATAATGAATTAGGGTTGAGAGGCTCTCTCCTCCAGGGGCCAGGGGGTCTGGTTTTATAGTCCCTTCAAGTGAATATGGGCCGTTGGATCAAACCGACATTGATTGAACGGTTATCCTTGATCCTTTAGGTCGGTGGAGATCTCCTGAGAGAAAGAGTCCTGATTGGGCTCCAAGTCAGGGCGGGCGCCCAGGGCAGGAGGGCGGGCGCCCTGCCTCTGGCCCCGTTCGGCCTCCGCTTTCTTCCCGTGGCTTCTGGAGTCTTCTAGATATAAGATAATTGCGCGGCACATTAATATCTCTATGTAACCGACGTGTGGGCCTTTCTTCCGTATTTCCTGATAACCCCCTACAGAAATAGACAAACACCAAAACTCGTGGAATTCTGTCAGATAAAACCCTAAGTCTAGATGTTGATTTCATTTGTATCCTTTTCTTTGTTTATTTGATAATTAAATTTGATACTTAAGGACCGTCAACATATATATTGGTGTATTCTGAAAATGCCCAAGAACATGAGAAGCACCTTCGAATTATACTCACTAGATTGCGAGAACATCAGCTCTATGCCAAGTTCAGCAAGTGTGAGTTTTGGCTGAAGAAAGTGCCTTTCCTAGGCCATATTTTATCCGAAGAGGGTATTTCTGTTGACCCGTCAAAAGTACAAGAGGTTCTAGACTGGAAGGCCCCGACTTCAGTGCATGAGGTTCAGAGTTTTCTCTGTCTAGCTGGATATTATCGTCGCTTTATTCCGGATTTCTCCAAAATAGCTAAGCTTATGACTAAGCTACTGCAAAAAGATGTGAAGTTTGTGTGGTCCCAGGAGTGTGAAGTCGCTTTCACCACTTCACGCCATTTGTTGACCACCGCTCCTGTTCTGGCACAGCCCTGACATTGAAAACCCATTTGACGTCTTTTGTGATGCTTCTGGCACTGGCCTAGGGTGTGTACTTATGCAAGAAGGTCACGTTATTGCCTACTCCTCTCGGCAGCTGAGGAAACATGAAGCTAACTACCCGACTCATGATCTAGAGTTAGCAACAGTTGTATACGCATTAAAACTCTAGAGGCATTATCTGTTGGGTAATCTATGTCACATTTACACTGACCATAAGAGCCTCAAATATATATTCACTCAGCCCGAGCTAAACATGAGACAAAGGACATGGTTGGAGTTGATAAAAGACTACAATCTAGAAGTACACTATCATCCGGGCAAGGCCAATGTTGTAGCTGATGCTCTCAGTCGGAAACAACATGTTAGACCTCTCTTAGAGGAAGGCTTCAATTTATTGCATCCTGTGGTCCTGCACAACATCGTAGTCAGCTGCTCATTAGAAAGTCAAATCATAGAGCTCTAAAAGTCTGATCCTGGTATTTTCCATATCAAAAGAAAAATGCAAGAGCAAGACACCAAGCATTTCAGGGTAGCTGAGAAGGGTGTACTGTGGTTTGACGATCGACTAGTTGTACCTAAAGACCGTGACCTACGCAACAAAATTTTAGATGAAGCTCATTCTTCCAAGTTGTCCATTCATCCTGGTAGTAGCAAAATGTACCAAGACTTGAAACCTCATTTCTGGTGGACAAAGATGAAGAAGGAGATAGCAGCTTATGTTGCTAGGTGTGATACTTGTTGCAGGGTAAAGGCAGTTCACCTTAAACCTGCAGGTTTATTGCAACCTTTGTCGGTTCCGGGTTGGAAATGGGAAGAAATCAGCATGGATTTCATTGTTGGCCTTCCCCCTACCCAAAAGGGACACGATTCTATATTTGTGATTGTTGACCGTTTGACCAAGTCGGCCCATTTTATCCTTGTGAAGTCGACATACCGAATATCTGACTACGCGGAGTTATACCTCTCTCAGATTTTTAAATTGCACGGAGTGCCTCGCACCATTATTTCTGATAGGGGACCTCAGTTCACTGCCCGCTTTTGGGAGCATCTGCATTTGCTCCTTGGTACAAAGTTGGTTCGCAGTTCAGCCTACCACCCTCAAACCTCCGGTCAGACTGAGCGTGTGAATCAAATTTTAGAGGATATGTTGAGGGCATGTGTGATATCTTCCAAGGGTGCATGGGAGAAATGGCTACCCTTAGCTGAATACTCTTACAACAATAGTTATCAAGAAAGTATCCAAATGGCTCCTTTTGAAGCTTTGTATGGCCGCAAATGTAGAACTCCTCTAAACTGGGTCGAAACTGGCGAAAGGAGGTACTACAGAATTGACTTTGTCAAAGAAGCCGAAGAGCAAGTTCTCATTATCTAGCAACACATGAAAGCTGCCCAAGCTAGACAGAAAAGCTATGCTGACCGAAGAAGAAAACCACTCGAGTTCGAAGCAGGTGACTTTGTGTACCTGAAGGTATCGCCCATGAAGGGAGTCAACCGCTTTGCTGTAAAAAGAAAGCTTGCCCCTAGGTACGTGGGTCCCTACCAAATCCTTGAGAAGAGCGACAAGGTAGCTTACAAGGTACAACTACCTCCGGAACTAGGAACCGTTTTCCCTGTATTCCATGTGTCTCAACTCAAGAAGTGTCTTCGTGTGCCCGAAGAGCGAGTTGAAACAAGAGGCCTAAAGTTGCCGTCTGACCAGTCATATGAAGAAAAGCCTGTACAAGTTATTGATGTTAAGGAACGAGTTACTCATGGGAGAGTGATCAAACTCTTTAGAATTTTGTGGAACCGTCAAAGTGAGAGAGATGCCACTTGGGAAAGGGAAGACTATTTACAAGTAACTTATCCCTCATTCTATGAAAAATGGTACTCTTTCAAATCTCGGGACGAGATTTATGTAAGGGGGAGGGCTGTAACACTCCTAGTGTTAGCTTGCATGTTAAGCATGAGCATTGCATCAACATAAGCATCATCATGCTCATTCATAAGCATACATCATGATCACATGTCATCTTATGTGTCCCATGTATGATTAAATTACTTGTGTGGTTTGATTTGAGTGATTCTAGTAGGTGACCAATGCATACAAGTGTGCACTGTCTTCCAAAATACTTTAATAATGTTTAGAACAATATTTTGAACAAAGTTTATGTTGGAGGTTTTGGCCAAAAATGCCCCTAAGTCATGGTTAACCCTAGATGGACCTATTTGACCCCCTAGACCTCTTTTCAAAGATGTTTTATGAAACTGATGTTAAAGACCTTGCATGTAAATGACACCTAAAACAAAGTTGTAGTAAATTTCATATGCTACAAAAGTTATGTTGATGACTTTTCATGAGAAAGCATGGAACACATTCAAAAGTTGCTCACAAGGCAAAAATCAGGGCTGATTTTACACTTAGCCAATTTTACCTAAGTCTGTGACAACGCAGTTTCGAGGTAGGTCACTTGGGAGCTTTGTAGATTGAAATCTAGGCTAAATTAGACTTTGATCCTGTAGACAAACTTGTAGATCTCACCTAGCTCTAACCAAAGAAGCAAACTGGAGCCGAAACCGCCGAGTGGATCAAGAGTAAAACGTTGTTGAACTTCGGGTTTCAGTCACTGCCGCCGGTGACTCAATCATCGATTCAGTTTTGGACAGACGCCGTCTGCCGCCGCGTGTCCGGCCAGGTGTCGGCCGTACGCCATCGACGGTCCTGCTTGTCAGCTTGGACGAAGCCCTCAAGCCGCCATGGAGCCACCCCGTGCCTCAGGTGCGACACCCACTCCACCAGAGTCTACCATTTCGCTCCGCCATCGCCTCGCGAGCTCCGCCGCACTTTGGCGAGCTTTCCCAGCCGCTCCACCACGTCCCCGGCCAAGCTAGTCTGCCCAGAGCTCCGCCTTGACGTCCTCTACCTCGACGTCCACTCCTTTCCCTTCGCCGAGCACTGATGAGACCGCTTTGCCAACCCCGCCGCGAGCTCCACCTCGCCGAAGTTCGCAGAGATCACCGGCAACGTGGCCAAACCTCTCTGGTTCACCTCTGGCCGTGATTCTTCTTCCTATAGCTTCGCCTCGAGTCACTCTTGCTCGTCCGCAACCTCTACCGTGTCGCCGTTGCCTAGGTTCGCCGGTGTAACACCGCACAGCACCGCCGCTCCACCATTCACGACGGCGAGCACCCTAGAGTCTAGTAGAGCGCGAGTGAAGTAGGTCAACAGAGTCGCCTTGAGGAGAGGAACATGTAGATGCCCTTGGATCCGATCGAGACCTCGCCGTCGTCGAGTTTCGCCGGCGACGAGCGTCTCCCCTGTCTCTGTCTCTCTGTCGCGTGGGTCCCGTGTGTCAGTCTCTCCCTCTCAAGTGTAGCAGATCGTGTGCTGTTTTTGAAAAATTCATATCTTGAGTTTTACAGATCCAAATGATGTGGTTCCAATTTTGCTAGATTTCTGTATAAATCTAGTTTTTAATAAATATATGAAACATGCCATGTCTTTGTAGAAATAAATATATATGATTTAGTCTTGATTATATAGGAGACAATTATATCTTGAGATCTGTTGATCTGGTGGCCATGCAAATTTGGGGTGTTGTTACTTGTGACATGATTAGGCTCTGCTAAAGTTATCATGACTTTTGGAGGTCTGATTGTGAAGTTATAAATATTTCTTGCTTAAATAGGAGTTTCTTGTGGTATTTTTAATAAATAAGTTATAACTCCTTTTGTGGTGAAACTTGCTGAGTGTTGTACTCATGTGTAAACAAAGCTAGAAAAAATCTGAAATCTGTTGTTTGACACTGTTGAATAGGGTTTCACATTTATGCCTTGCATGCCTTTGCTAGCTTGTTATTTTTGTATCTCACAATCTATATGTGCAAGTGCCCTGAAATTTTCTTGCTGTAATTTTCTTAGAATTCTTGGAGCACTTGGGATGCTTGTTCATTAAATCACCTTAATAATTAAATAAATGAAAAAGGTGGTGATAGAAAGAAGTTTAGGCCTTGCCATGATGTTTTATAGTGTTTCTTAGACATGTTCTATCTACTGGTGCATTTGGATTGACCCTTTCATACATTCTTGTTATGTGCAAAATATTATTTTTGCTATTTATGCCTTTCCTAGAGCAATTCTGGGTAGCTGATAGCAATTGCTTAAGAACTATTTGAAGGTGATTTTTTCTGGGAAACTTGTCTACAATAAACTTGTAGCTAACTTGCTTATCTACTTCGTGTCCAAGTTTCAAGACATTTGGATGAGTAGTTTTAAAGTTATGAATGTTACAAGTTGCTGCTGCAAAGTGCTTGCTCTCTGGATTTTCCAGGACAGCCAGCCAACTCTGTATGTTTTACCTTATTTCGGTTGGGAATCATTCTGGGATGTCTAAAAGTGAATTGTAGTCAATTTGCTAAGCTTTCCAGAAAGTATCTACTTACTTAGTTTGGCCAAATGATGCTTAAGTTATAGCTGAAACTTGTGACAAGTTGGTCTGTCTATGAAACCAGTGACGGAGTAGGAGTAGCTAAGGTTGATTAACTTGTCTAGTTAGCCTCTCTACCAGAGAAGAAGTATGCACTTACTTGTTATTCTATAATTCACTTAACTTTAGGAGTTTATGCTCATGTTTATACCTTGTTGTATGTTCTTTAGCTCTTCATCATGACATCATGTATCATATGTGCATTCTCTATATTTATCTCCTTGTCATGCATACATAGGTGTACCCAAGGGCGTGACCGTTTTGGAGTTCGAGCTGCCGGAATCGGAAGGTCAACAAGGGGAGTCACCTCAAGGAGCCGAGGAGGAGGACTTGCCGGAGTGTCCCGACCATCGCCCGTCCACCTACGTCGAAGGCAAGCCCCGGAGCATTATAAGCCTCCTACTATTTTTGATATCATATCCAGCTATCAATTGACTATGTTTATGTATTGTTGCACTAAGTATTAGGCGTTGATATGACACCCTTGCTGCATAATGACTACCTTGTCCACCTCATACCTCACCTAAGTAGGTCCAGGATCGAAATAATGCTTAGCCATGCTTAGCTCGGTAGAAGCCGGGTGATTTCCTGTCACCTGCGAGAGTTAGGTGGATGATGATCACGGTTGGCTATATTTGCTATCGTGGAAATAACCAGCTGCTAATAATGAACTTGAGACCGGGCGGGAGGACGATAGTGCGGCAACAAGGCATGGAGATCTTGGGTGTGAATCTATCCCCGTCTGTGTCGATTAAGGACCGATTCGCTGTAACGTCCTCGTGTCATGTTGAACGCATGCCTAACACTTAGCTGGCCGGATAAGTCGTTCCGACCGCGAAGCCTACGAGTGCATCTCCGGCCGGATACCCCATTCGGTTTAAGTGCGCACTCCGGTTAGTAGTAAGGATGTGCGGGGATTCAATGGCGTAAGACCAAAGTGTCAGGTTAGAGTCCTGACCCTGGCAGATTGACGGTCCCTAGGGGTGCGGCGCTGTACGGACCCGCGAGTTTGTCTGGAGTTGTGCTAAAGGTGATTCGAGCTGCCCTCATGAAGTATGCTTGGGTGAGTGCTAGGAATACCCCTCCAGCTGGATAGGAATCGATTCGAATCGCCGTCTCTCCCGGATAGTGAGAACTTGACTCGGGCAGTCGCACGTAGAACTCACTAAATAAACTTAATGGTTATGATCAGAATGTTGATAGCTATGTGATAATCCGGATATGGTTATTATTGTGATGCTTAAATACTCAAGTGTATGCTTAGAACAGGTGCTAATTTAATGGATAGCTGTTAAAATAAAGAACATGCTGCTGAATATTATAAATGGGTTACTTACAACTAAAGCTTTTTATGCAAAAGGGTGAGTTAAACCAGTCCACAAAGATCAGCCTTGCATACTCCTTGGTGTCACTTATTTTTGGTTTATGACGGGTAAGTCTAGCTGAGTACATTCTCGTACTCAGGGTTTTATTTACCCATGTTGCAGATGATGTCGTTTACCACGGCTACTGTGCTAACTGTCATCATCTGGCTGCGGACGACGAATAGATCATGGGCGTGATCACCTTCTTTATCTTCAGTTGTGCTTTTGTTGGGTTTGACCATGGATCTGGCATGTAATTTAAACTGAGTGTGTGATGTTTTAAAACTACTTTGTTTCTGCTACTGCTCTGGTTTGTAATAACCTCTTTTAAACTCTGATGTGATGTAAAACTATGTTCTGTGATGAATGAATGTAATCTGTGATGGTGATGCTTGCTCATGTATGATCTTGGTTGAATGTTGGTTGAATCGAGGTCTTTTGAGATTTCGTCGGACTACCGGGATTATATGGGTTCAAGTCCATTGGCTTGACTGCTTCCACGGTCGCTAATTCACTTGAATTCTTATAAATTGGACGGTTCTGTTACAGGGATCGATCCATTTCAATGCTTCTACGCCGTCGTCGATTTGTTTGGAAGGTTGCTAGCTTCATCCTCCTATGTTTCTCACCGCCATATGTAATTTCATGTTGGACATATGTCTATTTTAATTATTTCATATTGCTATCTCTCCAATCATCATCTTCTCATGTTTGAATTTTTTGAACGATGCTAAGTGTGTGCCCGCTAGAAACTAGTATACACAAATCATTACTACTGTGTAACAAATCATGTTTAGTTCTATTATAGATAGTATAGGATATTTTTTACTTTAATATGGTCATGTTCTTATTTTAAAATATTAATAATATAATTTTTGTTGTAATTGTTAAATAAATTGTTTTTTACTTTAAAAATTCTTGAAATTAATTTTCTTTAGAGATAAAATTATAGCTTCAAATAGAAAAATTATAATTCCATGATAATGCAGATAATGGCACGCCATTAGATGTATAATGCCGATCGCCGCTCCAACGAGTTCATTGAGGGCGTGCGAGAATTCCGCAGAGTGGCAGAGAAAAATAAGCGGGATGGTTTTATGTGCTGTCTATGTGCCATGTGTAAGAATTTGAAGGAATTTTCAAACTCAAGAGAAATTTACTTGCACTTGTTCACAAATGGTTTCATGCCAAACTATATTTGTTGGACCAAATATGGAGAGACCAGGGTTATGATGGAAGAAGGTGAAGAAAAAGCAAGCGTACCCTGACGTTGTTTTTGCTCAATACTGTGACTTCGCATTGGAAGATGAAGGTGAAGAAGATGGGGATGCAAGAAACAGTATCACTCATGATGACGATGCTCTTGGTGATGTCATTCGCGACGTACAGAGAGATTGTGAAAGTGCAAAGGAGAAGGCTAAATTTGACCAAATGCTATAGGATCACAAGAAGCCAGTCTACCCATCGGCTGAAGAGGGACAGAAAAAGCTAGGCATGACACTGGAGTTGTTACAGTGGAAGGCAGAGAATGGTACTTCTGACAAGGCATTTGGAAAATTACTGAAGATCCAAAAAAAGATGCTTCCGGAGCCTAATGAGTTACCCACCACTACATACGAAGCAAAAAAGATCGTCTACCCTTTGGGATTACAAATCGAGAAGATACATTCCTGCCCTAATGACTGCATCCTGTACCGTGGCGAGCACGAGAAATTAGATGAATGCCCTGTTTGTCATGCATCATGGTACAAGATCTTGCGGGATGACCCTGGCGATGTTGAGGATGAAGAACGTCCGAGGAAGAGAATCCCTACGAAGGTTATGTGGTATGCTCCAATAATTCCATGCCTAAAATGATTGTTTAGAAATAAGGAGCACACAAAATTGTTGCGATGGCACAAAGAAGACCGTAAGGTGGACAACATGTTGAGACACCCTGCAGATGGTTCTCAGTGGAGAGGAATCGATAGAGAATTCCCGGACTTTGCAGAGGACGCAAGAAACCTAAGGTTCGCATTGAGTACGGATGGATTTAATCCTTTTCGGGATCAGAGCTCTAGTCATAGCAGTTGGCCCGTTACTCTATGTATCTACAACCTTCCTCCATGGTTATGCACGAAGCGGAAGTTCATTATGATGCTGGTGCTCATCCAAGGTCCGAAGCAACCTGGCAACGACATCGATGTTTACCTGAGGCCATTGGTTGAGGAACTCCAGCTTCTATGGAGCAAACTAGGTGTGCGTATGTGGGATGAGTACAAACAGGAACGATTCGACCTACGAGCATGGGTGTTCGTGACAATCAATGATTGGCTAGCTATAAGCAATCTTTTAGGACAAACAAACAATGGATATAATGCTTGCACCCATTGCTTTGGTGACCTTCAAGCTGTCTATTTGAAAAAATGTCGAAAGGTTGTGTACCTTGGCCATCGTCAATTTCTTGTTAAGAACCACCAGTTGAGAAAGAAAGGCAAACATTTTAAAGGTACGGTAGAACACCGGTCCAAGCCAGGCAACCGAGATGGGGCACAGGTATTTGAAATGGTCAAAGATTTGAAAGTAGTGTTTGGAAAGGGAGAAGCCAGCAAACCTTTTCCAAAAGATGCTTCGGGGCGCGCCCCAATGTGGAAGAAAAAGTTAATATTTTGGGAGTGTCGAGGGTGTCGATAAGGGGTATCCCAACCAATGCTCATAACGAGAGGACCCGTACACAAATCGAGGCCCCTGACTCTATGCCCCCGCTCGCACACGCGACTACCAAAATACGATGCCAACCATAGCCTCAAACACGGAGAAATGGTCGTGCGAATCGACAGAGGCTCGACTGGACAGCGACCGTTGAATACGGAAGCGACTCGTGCGAATCGACAGGCCTCGAGCGCAAGGATGCCGTCCACCGCCTGACGCGGGTACGGGAACCAGGGCATTATGCGCTTGCCGTGTTCTCACCTAACCCGACAGTCACGGGAAACGTGACTGGGAGCAAGCACCCATCCAATCCCCCTTTTTGTAGCTTTGTCCCCTAGATGAGCCAGAGTATGGCCGGGCACAGTGAGATAGTCGTGACATCACGTCACGGCCCCCTCGAGGCGCCTAAGGTCAGCGCACCGATCAGCAAGGCCTTGCGCGGCATCGGACCCTCGAGCGAACACGTTCCTTCCCAAAGAAGAGTCAGGCGGTGAAAGACAGCACCTCAACCACTCTGGACGCGACTGCAGCCACGACGTATAGGTGTGCCCACGGTTAAGCCAATCCAAGCCAACACACAGGAATCGAATGCAGAAGCATGCACAATCATCACCAAAGTACCAAGTAACAAGACAGCTCAAGGCCACGCCGGTACGGAAGCCTCGAGTAGGTCAGCGCACCACACCCCTATCGACCCCTACTCTATCACCTACGCCATGTAACCTAGGTCTCTCCCTGGAAGTATAAAAGGGGAGGCATAGGAAAGGACGTGGGGGACGACATACGTAGAAGAACAACCATACATCGCCTCCATCTAGGACTTAGAATCCACCACAATACCGACTTGTATTGACCCCTGTACAAGCACTTAGGTGCAAGATAATAGAAACATCTCCCCCCGCTGGACGTAGGGCCTTCTCTTGCCCGAACCAGGATAAATCTTTGTGTCTTTCTAGCATCACCATCTGGGAAAGGGAGCACGCACACAAGTTTTACTCGTTGGTGTGACCCGTGTTGGGTATTTTAAAGGCAAACAGAAAAATCTGCAAGCACACGGATACCGATGTAGCTTTCACCCGGGAGTATTCTAGAGTATCAATTTTCCACAGGGAACGTGAGTGTACTAATTAAGATTCAAGATCGCCCAAGGATAACTATATAATTATTTTTGGTGGGAAGAGAGGAAGTTTCCTAAGAGTTCTCTAGTTGATCTAAGAATCAAGAATTACTTCAAAGATTATTTATTTCGGGACATCAGAACACTAACCACAGAAAGAGATGAGAAGGGGGCTAGGAAGCTCTGACTACCGTCCTACAAACACCGATCTGAATGAGGTGGAATAAGTCCACCGTTAGGGCTGTCACTACCCTAGGGCTACCACAACAATCCGCACGATTGGGTGCAATTCTAGGTAATTGCAAGACTAAACACCACATCTAATCAATTAATTACTACTCTAGCGTTATAAAGACTAGAGCACTTGATGCAAGTAGGAATCCAATAAATAACTTGAATGTAAATAAAAGTAATTAAAGAACTCAGGAATTATGAATTGAAGAACTTGGAGAACGATGAAGAACGAACCAGTTGCAGCAAAAGTATATGGTTGAGGAAGATCCGACAGATCCGGTTCCAACTCCGCTCTCCTCTTCTCTCTCCCTATTTTCTAGATTACAACTAGAACTAACTAGAACTAGAACTAGAGGAACTAGAACTAGAACTAGATGAACTAGAGGGATCCTCTCTACTTGGATGAAGAATTGAAACCCTAGCTTTGATTCTGTAGAAGAGGTATGATCTCCAAGAGCAAGGGGGCCTTGCTTATATAGTCTTTTCAGATGAATCTGGGCCGTCGGATCAAACCGACATTAATCGCACGGTTTTCCTTGATCCCTTAGGTCAGTGGAGCATGATCCGCGAAACGAGTTCGAATTGGACACTGTAGCTGGGCGGGCACCCTGTCCCTGAGCCCTCTCGGCTTCCCGTTCGTTCCCGTGGCTTCTGGAGTCTTCTAGATGATAGAAAACTGTGCGGCACGTTAATATCTCTGTGTAAACCCGACGTGTGGGCCTTTTCTCCATATTTCCTGATAACCCCCTATAGAAATAGACAAACACCAAAACTCGTGGAATTCTATCAAATACTCTGGGTGTTGGTTGCATTTGGATCCTTTTCCATGATTAGTTGACAGTTAAATGTGAGCATTAAGGACCGTAAGCAAGCTCCCCAAGCTTAACCTTTGCTCGTCCCTGAGCAAAGATGAACTCAAGAGTTTCTGCAGTGGTTTCATGCCTTAAAGGTACACATGCGTTCAAACAAGAACTCATCTCTGGGTTAGGGTAAACTGTTAATATTTAAACTCATTTTACCTTCCACCATGGGGCTTGCAACCGTCACTCGTGTCTTGAGCAGTTAAAAGATAGAACGGTCTAGTCAAGTGCCATGTCTCTTGTTTTTTCATTAACTATAGCTCTGGAGTTTTTGTAGATTTTTAAATAAAACTCAGAGATTCCTTGTATGACTCTCTCTAGTCTCTCTTTTGCGGTATTTCTGGATCCTTACCAAGGCAGTAATGGTGTATGCCTTCTCTCAAAGTATGTGGTATTTTTGGTTTGAGGCATAGTGGTATTGCCTTCTCTCTCACCCTACTCTAATAAGGCTTTAATATCTTGAGCTTATAGGTGGGAGATAAAGTATACATACTTACAAGACATTTATTGCATAGTCAAACCATGGATCCAAGAAACAAGTCAATAAGTCAAATCAAGATGTGCATGTGTGGTGAATGAATGATGTATGGTGATGATGGTGATAACAATGGTGAAAGTCCAATTCTACTTTTGCTCTTTTGAGGGGATACATACCTTTCTTGCTCTTTTGAAACTTTTTGAGGAGAATGAGATGCTCTATATTTTCTTTTTCTTTTCTCTCAGGTGGGTATCTTGTACCCCTAATTCTACTGTTGGACACTTGTCCATTTTTACCTCTCGTCTCACTTTTTCCTTTCTTTCGAGGTTCCGGGCACTTGCCCCTTTTTATTTCCTCGTATCTTCTTCCTTTTTTAGAGCACTCACCTCTTTAAATAATGTAGCAAGTGGTAGTAACCGAAATAACTTGAGCATTTGTTTCATAGGGGAAAATAGAAATAGGAGAATGTTTTTGGCTATTCTCTCCCGGATTAGGAGTAGAATATTTTTTGTATGGTTCTGGAGATGGAAATGGGTGGATATATGTGGATGCGTACTTCCAGAGTAGAAGCAGCATGTATGAGTGAACGTGCAAGTGAATCTTGATTTTAACCACATGACAAGCTCCTAAAGGTCTACACAGCTTGACCACACTCAATGCTCATAAGCAGTAAAAAGTAAATGAATGGTTCATAGTCTATTAAGCATGTATATATGGCTGTAGTAGGATTTTAAACTCTCATCATACAGTAACTCATCATGTGATATTTTAAAGGTTTTCAAAGATAAAATTCTCCAGAATTCTAGCATCTCTAGAAACAGATAAATAGCAGCTCAATATTCCCATATCATATCTGTTAACAACTTAGACATTAGATCAAGTACTCTTCCCACAAGTTCAGGTTTAGAGCAAATCTTAATTAATAACAGTCATGCCTAATCTTGAGAAAGATTTCAACTTTGAGAACTAGTCATGGCAAAGCAACTATTCATCATTTCCATATGAGAGCTTATCACGAGGGTTCATAGCAAATTTTATTTATTTATTTATTTAGCAAACTAAGCAAAGATATATATAAGCACAAAATCTTTATTTGGGTTGTTATGATTATGCATCTTTTTATTATTTGAGTAAAGTATAAACATGAGTAGAACACTTAGCTAGATAAATGGGGGTGCTCTCCCCCAAGCTGGATTTTGACGTAATTTCTCCTAATGTAGCTAGTAGGTGGCGGAGGTGTATTTGAATGTCGGCAGCACCCTGACAACGATTAGGATGTCCTCCGTCTGCTAGTCTTCTTTGATCCTTGAATTCTGTGGAGCTCAAATAGACAACAAAGCTTTGTGGAACTAGTTAATTGTTAGCATAAATATCTAGCCTTTATCATGTTGAGCCTCCTCAATAAATGTTACACTCTTTGGTAGGATCATAAATTTATTTTTATATTTTCATTTTTATAGCACATAAAAATATTTATTTTATTTTTATGCCACCACAGTGAATGTACTTATGGGTTTTATGCCATGAGCATACTCACATGGGGCTTACTATTTTTAACATTTTTATTTTCTTTTCAAGATGATATGAACCTGATTAAGTAAGCAAACTATTTTAAATAATTGAAAGGAAAAAAATAACTACCAAGTTTACCTCTTGGCAAGGCGTTCGGTGTTTTTAAGTCCTCCAAACGGGACTCTCCGTTTTCTCAGTCGTCCTGGGATTCGCTGGATGGCGTAGTTGGTGGTTCCGGCGGCGCCTCCTCTTCATGTATAACTATATTCTCTCTACACACCTGACTCGGTGCTACGGTCTCCTCAGGACAGTTCTGTTCAAGCTGTATGTCTTCAGACCTTACCACTCCTCCTTTGTAGTCCGCCCATCCGTCCTTGATGATTTGCCTCCTCTAGTTGCGGTTGCGTCGTCTTCTTCTTGTCCTGACCTGCTTAGAGTCCTCAACTTTACTGTTAGGTTCAGGAAATTAGCGGTGTACCTTCTCAGAGGGGAAGTGCATGTGGGCTTCTCCGGTTCCAATGTAGATGATTGCTTTAACGGTGCTGAGGAATGGTCTCCAAAGGATGATGGGTGGATTGTACTCGTCTTCTCCCATGTCAATAACCTGAATGATCGTCTATTTTGATAGGGACATCAGTTACTATACCTTCAACCTCTCGGAATGTCTGATCTGCCATCTGAAGCTGAATGTGTGTCAGTTTTAGCGGCTTGGTTCTGAACAAGAGCTGATAGGTGACTGGGTCATCCTTCTCTGGTCAGGAACGGTGACTTAAGTCGACGATCTCGACCTCCTTGAATTGCAGTGACCATTTTAGCTGACTCGGTCCACATTTGCTTGTTCCTGCTCCTCCTGTTGGTCCTTTTCCTTGTTCATGTCGGGATTGCTCTGAGATTTGTGTAGTCTTGTTCTTGAAGGAAAACGTCTCCTTCCTCCCCTTGATGTAGAAACTGATCTTGGCAGCACTAGCGTAGATGACAGCTCCTGAGGTGTACAGGAATGGCCTCCCTAGGATGATGGGTGCCCTCTCATTAGTGCCAGTCTCTATCACCACGAAGTCTGCTGGAGCGTATAAGGTACCAAATCGGATGTAGAGGTTCTTCAATATTCCCCTTGGGAAACTTGGGCATAATGTTGACGCTGGAGCCAAAGTCACAGAGTGCTTCGGGGAAGTCCACCATGCCGATGGAGATCGGATGACGGAGTATCCTGGATTGTCTCTCTTGACCGGCAGAAGGTCAGTAATTACTTCCACAACGGCGTCACTCCAGTAGTTACGTCCTCAAGCATCTCAGGGCAGAGATTGCCTGAGTGTCTAGTATCTCCAGTGTGTTTGTGCTCGTAGATCTAGGTTCTTCACTTGGTGGAGTCTGGGAGTTGTAAAAGTCCTTCATATTTTGCTCGAAGTGTACCTGCTCATAGAGACAAGGCAGAGATCAAGTGCATGGGCCCTGTTGGTGGAAGACACCAACAGAACCAAAAGTGTATTTGTTCTCTCTAACCATAAGCATAGTGGAGGATTTAAAGTATTTGTCAGATCAGATCGCTCAACCTAATGGGAAGATAATCTATCTATACTTATTATTTTTTTATATATATCTTCCAAAGATTGAGTGTGCAACACTTTAGTTCATATGATTAGGAGTGTGGGATCACAAAGGTGGAAGGACTAAACATATTGAATCAATTGGGTTGGTTAATCTAGAGTTGTAGATCATACATGTTTGTCTCTTTTATTCATGTGAACGCCAGAACCAAGGAGAAGCTTATAAAAAGTGATAATCAAGTACCTTAAGATGTTACCTTACTTGAAGAGTGATGGTACAGTATCACCTTGTGGAAGCTTTCCTTTCTTAGCGGTTATGCATCGTGTTTGTGACACCCTCCATGGATCATCTCTTGTGAGCTATGTCTTCCTTGTGTAAATTGTTAAACTTCATGTGTCTCTTTCTTTGTCTCTAATGTGAGTTTATCTCAGGACTTCCCAGGTCGATATTGAAAGTTTTCCTGTAGGGGTTAGTCCAACAAAATATCCCATATCTACTATAGCATACTATCGGCTCAAAAATCAACCTAGACACCATGTCTAATTTGATTTAGGAAGGCATTTTAACCTAAGCACCATGCTTAATTCAAAATCCTTTGGAAGTAAGATCATCATTCCTAACTAAGCACCATGCTTAATTAAGAGATAAATGAAACTACTCCAAACCTAGACATATACTAAAGCAAATAAAGGTAGCATGAGAGCATTTATAGAGATCTACTCAAGTGGAGATGAAGTAGTGTGATTAGTATTTAACAAATTGAGCATGTCTCAAAGGTAGGGACAACAAACATAGCAACATGGCAAAGGGTGTTTTTATGTAAAGTACTCCCCCAAGCTTGAATTTTGAAAAATTCAAGTTTGGATGAATTTAATTCAATGTTGTATGATGATTGGCTGGACATACCTTGTGCTTGTCATTCATCCGATCTTCTTGCTCCAATCCTGGAAAGGTTAGTAACAAGAATACCCAAAGGAACTTTTTTACAATTATCCTTATATTCTCAAAACACAAGGTAATGTTGCAAATAATTAAAAGCTCATGTTATGATCTGATCAGTGCTTATTTTAGGACACTAAGCTTGTCCTTGGGAAACCATCAATTTATGTCGGCGAAGTGGTTTCCCCTCCAACGCTGACCTATATCAAGATCAACTCAACAAGATCTGCAATATTTAATATAGACATATGCATCGACAACCGCCCTTTTAAAGTTTTTATAAATAGAAAGGAAGAGGGGATTGGAGATCTCGAATGTGGTGATGTTGGAGAGACCAAAAAATTGGGAAGATGTTGCATATGAGCATGGAGTAAATGAAGTGGCTATGAAATAAATTCCATGCTCATTAATGCTCGGAGTGAAATCCATGTGGTGTGGTGAAAATGGTAAGGTGAATGTGGTAAAAAAAGGAAAAGAAAAAGGATACACGGACGACTTGGTTCGAAACTAGCACAGCTACCATTCCCCAGCAACGGCGCCAGAAAGCTTGTTGGGTATTTTAAACGCAAACAGAAAAATCCGCAAGCACACGGATACCGATGTAGCTTTCACCCGGGAGTATTCCAGAGTATCGATTTCCACAGGGAAAATGAGTGTACTAATTAAGATTCAAGATCGCCCAAGGGTAACTATATAATTATTTTTGGTGGAAAGAGAGGAAGTTTCCTGAGAGTTCCCTAGTTGATCTAAGAATCAAGAATTACTTCAAAGATTATTTATTTCGGGACATCAGAACACTAACCACAAAAAGAGATGAGAAGGGGGCTAGGAAGCTCTGACTACGGTCCTACAAACACCAATCCGAATGAGGTGGAATACGTCGACCGTTAGGGCTGTCACTACCCTAGGGCTACCACAACAATCCACAGGATTGGGTGCAATTCCAGGTAATTGCAAGACTAAACACGACGTCTAATCTATTAATTACTACTCTAGCATTATAAAGACTAGAACACTTGATGCAAGCAGGAATCCAATAAATAACTTGAATGTAAATAAAAGTAATTAAAGAACTCAGGAATTATGAATTGAAGAACTTGGAGAACGATGAAGAACGAACCAGTTGCAGCAAAAGTATAATGTTGAGGAAGATCCGACAGATCCGGCTCCTCCTCTGCTCTCCTCTTCTCTCTCCCTATTTTCTAGATTACAACTAGAACTAACTAGAACTAGAACTAGAGGAACTAGAACTAGAACTAGATGAACTAGAGGGATCCTCTCTACTTGGATGAAGAATTGAAACCCTAGCTTTGATTTTGTACAAGAGGTATGATCTCCAGGGGCCAGGGGGCCTTGCTTATATAGTATTTTCAGATGAATCTAGGCCGTCGGATCAAACTGACATTAATCGCATGGTTTTCCTTGATCCCTTAGGTCGGTGGAGCACGGTCCGCGAAACGGGTCCGAATTGGACACTATAGCTGGGCGGGTGCCCTAAGGAGTAGGGCGGCCGCCCTGTCCCTGAGCCCTCTCGGCTTCCTATTTGTTCCCATGGCTTCTGGAGTCTTCTAGAAGATAGAAAATTGAGCGGCACGTTAATATCTCTATGTAAACCCGACGTGTGGGCCTTTTCTCCATATTTCCTGATAACCCCCCACAGAAATAGACAAACACCAAAACTCATGGAATTCTGTCAGATAAAACCCTAAGTCTGGGTGTTGGTTGCATTTGGATCCTTTTCCATGATTAGTTGACGGTTAAATGAGACCGTTAAGGACCGTCAACAACCCCTAGGGGTAAAACACCGACAGTTGGCGCGCCAGGTAGGGGTCCTGCGTGTTTTTTCACCGACTTCCCATCTCTTTCCAGATGGCCACTCTCGTTTCACCGATCCTGCGCTCCACGGTGATTTGGTTCGGGAGCCTCGAGTTCGTGTCTACCGATTTCGGCTACGACATGATCTTGCTCTCGGTCAAAGGACCGGGAGGAGCTCGCGTTGCACCCGCACGATTGAAGGCCCCAAGACAGCCTCGCCACCACACCTCCCCGCCCAAGAAGAGGCATGGACAGCACCGCCACCACCCCTCTGCCGCTTCACGATCGTCGGCTCATGCTAGGCGAGCGGTGGTGCAGGAGGCGATAGCCCCGCGCGCCGAAGCCGCGGATACGGCGGCCCGACGTCACGATGGCCACGCGACGACATTGGGCGACGACACACCTCGCGTGCTCCCGCCCTGCACGACGCTACTACCACACGGGTTGTTCGCCCCTAGGAGAACGCACCCGTTCGGTCTGGACAACGTCGCGACTTCACTCGCCAGGACAATATGACCAAACGCCCAGACGTACGTGGAACGACCAATGGTCCTCCCGTGCGACACCAGAGCACAGCAGCAAGCAGCTGAGCTGCCAGATTTCTCCTAGTTGCGAGGCCTCCGACGCCTAGAACCCGGGCGATACACAATCACCTCACTCAGGCAGCGGCTGGCGGAAGAAGGACGTGGATGTTTCTACACCGCCGAGCCGAATCCCAACTCTGATTCTGACAGCTATGACCCTACGAGGGAATGCTTCAACATCGACGGGGAGGTGGAGACCACAGACGAAACACAAGACGCTGTCGCCGGCGGCCGAGCCCCTGTAGCGAGGGAGGACCCCAGGACACCTAGGAAAAACGGTCAGGTCGACCCTCCACCTCAGGAAGACAAAGCCACGCAACTTGCGCAGTTACGGGAGCTCAAAGCGAAGCTTGACGAAGATTGCGAGTGCCTCACCAAGCTCGAGCGGGCCCTCGAGCAGAACCAACCATACCCGCGTGGCGGAGGTGCGCGCGGACGAGCTCGAGAAGTGCACCGACAGATTGTCGGAGACGGAGAGCCATAACAGCCTGTCAGTCATTTCCCTCGAGCAGGACAGAACGTCGTGGCAGCAACCATGCTACTACATAACATGTCTGAACCCTCGAACTCCCAAGCACGATGCATTCGAGACGAGGTGCAAACTCGGCTTCAAGTGGTGGCAGCTCAGCAAGCCGAGAGCTCGGCCTCTCGACATTGAGGGGCAGCCTCGGAGAAACACATCGAGCCGGTCCGAAACGAAAGGGAGATGTTGGTCCATCGGCAACCACCCCCTCGAGGAAGGAAAACAGCGCCTGTCCAAGACCACCTCATCGATAATCAACGGCGACACGATGCACGACACGACATCAACGAGTATCGTCGCCGTTGACATGGGGATGCAGAGGAACGCGGCTACAGCGCCCACCGCGGCAGACAGTACGACAGCGACGAGGACCAGATGGTCCCGGAACCACCAGGCCCTCGCGTGTTCAACAGAGCAATCCGCAGCACGCCGCTGGCTAGCCCGTTTCGACCCCCGACCAGCATTGCTAAATACAACGGCGAAACCAAGCCAGAGCTATGGCTGGCAGACTTTCGACTGGCATGTCAGTTGGGAGGCGCTCGATGAGACCGAGCCATCATCCATCAGTTACCGCTTTTTCTCTCCGACACCGCCCGCAGATGGCTCGAGGAACTCCCTGCCAACCAGATCCATGATTGGACTGATTTGGTCAGGGTGTTCGAGGGTAACTTCAAAGGGACATATATACGACCCGGCAATTCATGGGACCTTAGCAAGTGCAAGCAGAAATCGGGAGAGACTCTCCGAGAGTATGCTCGACACTTCTCGAAGCAGCGCACTGAGCTGCCACACATCCCCGACCACGACATCATTCTAGAGTTTGTCTCGGGCACCACCTGCAGAGACCTAGTGCGGGAGTTGGGTCGAAATCGCCCTCAGACCATCGATGAGCTAATGGACGTGGTGGCAAACTATGCTTCGAGAGAGGAAGCAGTCGGTGCTTTCTTCAGCCATGAATGAAGCAAAGGCAAGATGCCAGTGGATGACGATGAGGGCCCTAGTCGAGGGCCTAAGAAAAGCAAGAAGAAGAAGTAAGCATGACCGTTCAAGCGGGAGGCTCTCGACGATGATTTCGTCGCCACCGTGGAGTGTAAAAAGCCTCGAGGACCCCTAGAGGGAGCCATCTTTGACAAGATGCTAAAGGAGCCCTACCCTTATCATAAGGCAGGAGCAAATCACAAGCTTGAGGACTGCCGCATGCTGAAAAAGTACTTCGACGGCCTGGGGCTTAAGAAGGATGACCAAAGGAAAGACAAGAGCGATGACAGGGGGGAAAACAAAGAAGACGAGGGTTTCCCTACCGTCCATGACTGCTACATGGTCTACGGTGGACCCTCGATGTAGCTCCTGCAAGGCAGCACAAGAGGGAACGCCGTGAGGTCTTTGCGGTAAGGATGGCGGTGCCCTAGTACCTCAACTAGTCGAGCACCCCCATCACCTTCAACCGTGACGACCATCCCGTCAGGGTGGTCGCTCCCGGCGTCTACCCGCTCGTCGTCGACCCCATCATCGTCAACACTAGACTCTCGAAGGTACTGAGGGATGGCGGCAGCAGCCTGAACATCATTTACCTCGAGACCCTTGACCTCCTTGGCATTGAAAGAGCGCAGCTCCAACCAAGCACGGGCGGCTTCCATGGTGTCGTACCAGGGAAGAAGGCGTTGCCGGTAGGTTGAATCGACCTACCGGTCTGTTTCAGCACGGCGGCCAACTTCAGGAAGGAGGTTCTCATCTTTGAAGTGGTGGGATTTCACGGCACATACCACGCCATCATCGGACTCCCGGGCTATGCCAAATTCATGGCTATCCCCAATTACACCTACCTAAAGCTGAAGATGCCCGGGCTATGCCTGACCGTCGCTCTCGTCCTCTCGGCCGTCCATCATCGGAGAGTTCTCCCGTTGATGTCTCGGCCACTGAGGATGGACGAGATGGGTCCCGGTGTTTCGTCCCGGGATCTCGAGGCGTGCCGGATGTCCAACGAGCCTCCGGCGGACGATGAGGTCGCGGCCCGAGTCAGGGCGGCTGTCGCTGGTGACTTCTAGCCGAAGCACGTCAATGGCTTCCCTATGAGGCCCAACGAGGGGTCAATTGACCTGGTAAGTCCTCACAACCTCGATTCTTGATTTTCTTCGATCTTTCTTAAGACTTGTCCTTGTCCGCGCAGGGACCGGTCGACGTTCGATCCTCGAGGCCTCCAGTGAAGGAGGACGAGGTCGATCGTGACAAGCTACGAGAGTCCGTAGAGAAGCAGAAGTCCGTATTGGACATAAAAAAGATAAAGGAGAAGAAAAAGAACCTCGATCGCCAAGCGCTGGAGGAGCGCCGAGCAAAATCCAGGCAGAGGGGGGAACCTGAGGAAGAGTCCCCTGATGAGGATGATGGCGGCGATGGTAATGACGATAGCGACGACTCCGAGGGGATGGTGTCCCGTCTTGATAGGATCCTCGAGGGTCCGCATCGAGCCGACGCCGATGCCCCGCGGACGAGAGCACCAAAGGAGGGACCAGGCGGGCCTCTTGAGAGGCAGAGGGAGTCGTCCCCTCGCCGCTCCCATGCTGATATCCATCTCACGTCGGCTCAAAGTCGGTCCATCCCGCGCCCCCAACCTCCCCCTGCGCTAAAGGCGGGCGACCGGGCCAAGCCCCAGGCGACGGGGCCGTTGACCCGTGGCTGTGCCGCAGCCTCCGGTAAAGGGGAAACAAGCAGCAGGAGCACTAGCCCTGGCGCTCGCCAGGCGGAAGATGCCGAGCCGAGGCCTGCGCCCGCTCGAGGGGCCTGGAGCCTCAACGCGGGGCGGTTCGAGGCCTGCCGGTCGAGGTACCGGCAGGCGGTCCGTCCTCCCTATGGGGTAAGGTCTTCGACATTATGATTTTCATCTTCCTATGTCTTTGTGTTCTCTTGTGTAATGGCCTCTTCGATGCCCGTTCTTCTCTCTTCAGGTTGAAACGGACACTCGAGCAGGCCCAGCCCTTAATGGCTAAAAGTCTTAAGGTGGGAGAGGCCTCCAAAGATTCAGGTTAGCGGCTCATTCCCGTCGTTATGGGACTTGTGTTGTTCTTACGTCGATCATTGTGGTGACTGACCTTTGCTTTTGTGCATTTTGCAGGCTCCTCCGACCCTCGACCGCCGACCGGTGCCGAAAGCGCCCCGCCCCGTCCCCTGGTGGGTGAGTCTGCCCCATCGTTGCCAAAGCGGGTCGAGGCGCCTCACCCCCAAGGGCAGGAGGGAGCCCTCGAGCCTCCCCGATCTGGGGTCGAGGGGGATCCTATCACTATAAGTGATGGGTCTGGCGGCGACGGGTCTTCGAAGGACACCCGTCCTATGGACGAGGAAGCCCAGACCTCTCACGTCGCGAAGCGGACGCCCTAGCCTGCCAGGCTTCACTCCGTCGAGGAGCATAGGAAGAAGGAGGAAGAGGGGCACGAGTAGGAGACGTGGCAGCAGCCGCAGGAGGAGCAGCAGTGGCAGTAGAAAGAAGTTGGGGAAGGGCATCCGCCAGCAGGTCCTCAGCTCGAGGAGCTCCTGGAGCAGGATCGTCAACAGGAGCTGCAGGAGCTCCAGGAGCAGCAGCAGAGGGTCCAGCAGTTGGAGGAATTGCTCGAGCCTCCCTCTCACAGTCTATCCCAACTAGTGCCAGCAGCGCCGCAAGAGCCTGGAAACCATGAGGAGGGTCTGCCAGTTTACGGTCCTCCGACCCCGGCATGGCTCCGTCCAGGGGCACCTGCCTCGATCCCTGCAGAGTCGGGGCGGGCGGACGGCGTGGTGGCGCTCGCCTGTATGATGCGTACCCCCATTGACCCTCAGTCCGAGATCAAGGGTATGATCTACGGCATGGACGGGATTGCTCCGAGGTTCCTTCGAGAGCGATGGTCGTGGGAGGACCGCATTCCCGCAGAGGAGGACGAGGCTAGAATGTCAGGCGGTGGTGGAGGCAGCGAGACTGGGACCTGGAAGACGGTGGACAACGACGGGCGGTTCCCCTCCCTCGTCGACTTGTTCCTGCGCCACGGGGGGTCGCTCGAGACCGTCGAGGAGCTCATCCGAGGTGTCAAGGCGCGCGCCGACCAGGAGATGGAGAACTGGTGCCCCGACTGGATCCGCATCCGAGCTTCCACCGATCTGTCTGAACCCAACATCTTCCTAGACGACCGGAAGGAGGCCGAAAAGTGGGAGCACGTCGAGGAGCTTCACCTCTGGATGAAGCATACGGTGGGGCTCCTGTCCGACGTTGTTAACAACGGGCTTGGACCGGCCTACTTTGTAAGTATTTTTCGGGCTTTAATCCGTATAGAACGTTTGGTTTTGTGTCCTAACTGCTCAATCGCTGGCTCGCAGGACCTGAAAGAGACTTCCCGCATTAAATCGAGCTTCATCCACGCCATGAGAGGCGGCTGGGAGCAACTCCCCATCCTCAAGGACAAACTCCTGGAGTCGCAGGAGAAGCTCCTCAAGGCCTACAAAGAGCTTTTGGCGCTTGAGGAGGAGAAGAAGGAGAGGAAGGCTGCTCTGGCTGAGGCTCGGGAGGCCTCGAGGAAGGCGGTGGAGGAGGCCACGCTGTTGAGGGAGCGGGCCATGATGGTCGAGGAAGTCGCGTCCATGGCCCGGGAGGAGGCCTTGTCTTATAAGAACGCTGTCGCTAACTTAGACGAGGAGAAGGGCCTCCTCAAGACTGAACTTGCCTCGGCCCGAGAAACCTTTCAAAGGATGAAGGTGGAGTGCGTGAATGGCGAGATCGCCAGGAGCGCCGTGGAGGAGGCCAAAAAGAAGGCTGTTGAGGATCTCGAGGCGGAGCGGGCTCGATCCCACAGCCTCTCTAACGACGTCGATCGTCTGAAGAGAGCGCTGTTGGAAAAAGATGGGGCCATCGCGCAAGCCGGCAAGGCGATCGAGGATCTGCGCGTCGCCAACACCGAGCTGGTGCGCTCCCATAAGGAGATCGAGAGGGCCAACACCAACTTGGTTGGCGAGAACACGGCTCTGGAGGAGAGCATTCGTGGTACGTTTCTACTATCGAGTTTCTTTTCTAAGGTGTGCTTGGTGTTAGCTAATTTCTTCGTGTTGGTCTTTGCAGGGCTTAAAGACGAGCTGCTGGTCGTCCAAGTCGAGGCCCGTTCTACCAAAGCTTAGCTCGAGGGTGAGGTCGCTCTGAATGGTCTGCTACGGACCGCAATAAGCGACCTCTCGGCCTCCTGGGAGCTCGAGCCTGTTGACGAGTCTAGGGAGGAGGCTCGAGGCGATGCACTGGTCGATCAGCTGTGCTACCTAGGTGCAACGCTGAGGGATAGAGTGCAGGACGCTCTTCATATCAGTGTGAAGCGGGCGACGGCGGTAGTCTGCTCAGGCTTTTCTTACGACATGGAGGTGGTGTCCCACGGCTTCGTCACTGACATCTCCAAGACTGATGTGGAGAATGAGGAGAGGCTCCACGCCTTGATCGACGACGCGGAGGTCCCTGGGGAACGGTTGGCCAAGCTATTTGAGCCGGAAGTGCTTCCTCCCGAGACTAGCTCGGGTGCAGACGAGGGTGGTGAGGGCCGAGATGCAAACTGAGGCCTGTGAGCTTGCTCTGGGTGTTAAGGCCCTTTGTACAGTACTTTGTCGTTCTATCTTATGTAGCATTGTGTTTTTAAGTGACTTATAAGATCTGTGAATGTTTGCCCATCTTTCCGCTCGAGGCTTGTTTGTTTCCTTTTGTGCCTATGTTCGTGTTCCTCGTTTGGTCTTTTGTTTAAGGCGGTCTCGATTGCCTCAAGGGTGAGGAAGCGAGTAGAGTTTCCGTAGCCCGTGGGCGTAGGAGTTCTCAGGCTCGTCGTCTCTCGGCCCTTATGGGGCTCGAGGTGCCTCTACTACTCGACCGTACGATGTTTACTGATAGGAACGAAAGAATTACTTGGTTTTTTCGACACTTGGCGGGGGGCACCCCCCAGCTAGCCCCTGAGGGGGTATCAACTATGATGGGTCATAGTTGGTACTCCCTTCTAACGTCGAGATTTCGATTCGTGAAAAAGTAAATTACTCGAGGGAAAGATCTTATTCATTCATGCATTCATTCATAAGGCCTTGGTACAGAATGTACATGGGAACATAAAGCTTTGAAATTCTAGGGGTAGAGTCGACGTAGCTGTTCGATGTTCCATGCGTTGGTGAAGATTGCCCCCTTTTCGTCCGCAAGCTTGTATGTCCCCGGCTTCAGGATTTCGGCCACCACGTATGGGCCCTACCAAGGTGGAGTTAGCTTGTGGCGTCCTTGGTTGCTTTGCCACCGCCGTAGGACAAGATCGCCCACGTTCAGATCTCTCTTGCGCACGTGCTTATCATGGTAGTGTCGAAGCTTCTGCTGTATCTGGCAGGGAAACCCTCGTCGTCTTTGTTGTCCCCCTTGTCGCTGTTCTTTTCTTTCTTCAAGTCGTCACGCACATCCTTCTTGAACCCCAGACCGTCGAAATGCTTTTTAGCATACAGCAGTCCTCGAGCTTGTGGGTTGCTCCTCCCTTGTGGTAAGGGCATGGCTCCTTTAGCATCTTGTTGAAGATAGCCCCCTTAGGAGGGCCTCGAGGCCTTTTGCGCTCCATGGCGGCGACGAGATCGTCGTCGAGGTCTTCCCGCTGGAACGGCCGTGTCTTCTTCGTCTTTTTGTTCTTCTTGGGTCCTCGACTAGGGCCCTCATCATCATTGGCGGGTGGCTTGCCTTTCCTTCCTTCACAGCTGAAGAAGGCGCCGACCGCTTCTTCCCCCGCAGCGTAGTTTGCCACTACGTCCATCAGCTTGTCGACGGTCTGAGGGCGATTCTGGCCTAATTCCCGCACCAAGTCTCGACTGGTGGTACCAGAGACAAAGGCCAGGATGACATCATGGTCGGGGATGTGTGGCAGCTCGGTGCGCTGCTTCGAGAAGCATCGAGCATACTCTCGGAGGGTTTCTCCCGACTTCTGCTTGCATTTGCTGAGGTCCCACGAGTTGCCGGGTCGTATGTAGGTTCCTTTGAAGTTACCCTCAAACACCCTAACCAAATCGACCCAATCATAGATCTGGTTGGCCGGGAGCTCCTTGAGCCATCTACGGGCGGTGTCGGAGAGGAAGAGCGGCAGCTGTCGGATGATGGCTCGGTCGTCCCCTCGAGCGCCTCCCAGCTGACAGGCTAGCCTAAAGTCTGCCAGCCACAGCTCTCGCTTAGTTTCGCCGTTGTATTTAGCAATGCTAGTGGGGGTCGAAATGGGCTAGGTAGCGGCGTGCTGCGGATTGCCCTACTGAACACCCGCGGACCCGGTGGCTCTGGGGCCATCTGGTCATCATCGCTGTCGTACCTCCCACCGCGATGGGCGCTGTAACCGTGCTCCTCTGCGTCTCCATACCGACGGCGATGATTCTCGTCGATGTCGCGTCGTGCATCGTGTCATCGTTGGTTATCGACGGGGAGGACGAGCGTGGTCTTTTTCCCTCGAGGGGGCGGCTGCTGATGGACCGACACCTCTTTTTTGTTCTGGGCTGGCTCATCACGCTTTTCTGTAGCTGCTCCTCGACGTCGGGAGGCCGAGCTCTCTGCTTGCTGAACTGCCGCCACCTAGAGCAGAGTCTGCACCTCGTCTCGGATGCGCCGTGCTTGGGAGTTCGAGGGCTCGGGCATGTTACGCAACAGCATCGTTGCTGCCACGACGTTCTGGCCTGCTCGAGGGAAGCGGCTAACAGGTTGTTCTGGCTCCTCGTCCCCGACGATCTGTCGATGCACCTCTCGAGCCCTTCTGCAGACACTTCCGCCAGGCGGGTATGGCAGGTCCTGCTCAAGGATTTGCTTGAGCAGGACGAGGCGCTCATGAACTTCATCAAGTTTTGTCTTTAGCTCTCGTAGCTGCGCAGGTTGTGCGGCTCTATCTTCTTGTGGAGGTGGGTCGACCTGTCCGTCGTTCCCAGGCGTCCTGGGGTCTTCCCTCGTTGCAGGGGCTCGACCGCTAGCAACGGCGTCTTGCGTCTCGTCGGTAGTTTCTACCACTCCGTCGATATGGAAGCACTCCCTAGTAGGGTCGCAACTGTCGGTCTCAGAGCCGGAGTCCGGCTCAGTGGCGTAGAAGCATCCGCGTCCATCCTCCAGCAGCCGCTGCCTGAGGGAGGTAATCGTGTACCGCCCAGGGCCTAGGCGGCGGAGGCTTCGTACCTGCGAGAAGTCTGGCAGCTCGGACATCTATGGCTGTGCTCCATTATCGCGTGGGAGGACCATTTATCTTTCCACATATGTCTGGGCGTTTGGACATGTCATCCTGGCGAGCGATGCCGTGGCGTTGTCCAGGCCAAACGGCAGTGCCCTTCTTGGGGCGAAGAGCCCATGTGGAAGTAGCGTAGCGGTGGGGGAGAGCGCGCGGGGCGCGTCACCTCCTGTCGTCGTGCGATCCTCGTGGTGTCGAGCCGTCATGCCCACGGTTTCGGCGCGAGGGCTATCGGCTCCTGTGCCGCCTCCCGCCTGGCACGAACTGTCGGTCGTGATGAGGCAGAAGGGCGATGGTGGCGCTGTCCACGCCTCTTCTTGGGCGGGGTGGCGTGGTGGTAAGGACGTCTCGGGGCCCTCAACAGTGTTGGCGCAACGCGGGCTCCTCCAAGTCCTTTGATCGAGAGCAGGATCATGTCATAGCCAGAGCCAGTAGACATGAACTCGAGGCTCCCAAACCAAATCACCATGTAGCGCGGGATCGACGAGGCGAGAGTGGCCATCTAGAAAGGAATGGGAAATCGGTGAAAAACACGCAGGACCCCTACCTGGCGCGCCAACTATCGGTGTTTTCCCCCCGGGGGGTCACACCAACTAGTAAATTTGTATGCGTGTTCCCTTTTCCAGATGGTGATGCAAAAAGACACAAAGATTTATCCTGGTTCGGGCAAGAGAAGGCCCTACGTCTAGCGGGGGGGGGGAGAGTTTGTATTATTCTGCACCTAAGTGCTTGTACAGGGGTGAATACAAGCGTGGTATGGATGGAGATGGAGTGAGTTCGCTCTACTACGTGTGCGTTGTATCGCCTGTCCTGTATCCGCTCCTGAGCCTCCCCTTTTATAGTTCCAAGGAGAGACCTAGGGTACATGTATAGACATCAGAGTAGGGGTCGATAGAGGTATGGCACGCTGACCTACTCGAGGCCTCCGTACTGGCGTGGGTTCGAGTCATCTTGTCCCGGTAGCTTGATCATGATTACGCATGCCCCTGAAACACGCCCCTGTGTGCCGCCCTGGACTGACTTGGCTGTTGCATGCTTGTACGTTGCAGTGGCAGATATGTCGGAGTGGTTGTAGTGTTGTCATTCGACGCCCAACTCTTCCCCAGGAAGGAAATGTGCCTACTCGAGGGTCTGGTGTTGCCTAATGCCTCGCTAGCCAGGGTGCTGACTTTAGACGTCTCGAGGGGGGTCTTGATTAGACGTTCCGACCCATTCCCTGCGTCCTGCCATGTTCTGGCCTGTTTGGTGGGGAAGGCTGCAAAAAGAATGACGGGACGGGTGCCTGTTCCCTATCACGCTTCCCATGACCTGCGGGTTAGGTGAGAACGTGGCAGGCGCATTAAATGCCCTGGTTCTCGTGCCCGCGTCAGGCGGTGGGCGGCGTCCTTGCGCTCGACGCCTTCCGATTCGCTCGAGCCTATTTCCGTATTCGACGGTAGCCCACGCTCGAGTCCTGATCGATTCACAGGACGCCCTTTCCGTCTTCGAGGCCATGGCCGTCGAGGACCGTACGTATGACTGTGTAGAGCGTCAAGTTGGAGGCCTCGACTGGCGTACGGGTAGTCTTGTTATGCACATCAGTTAGGGTATCCCTTACTGATATCCTCGACAACCGTTCCTCCAAGCACGTTAGGAGTCACTAACGCACAATCTACACTGATGACAACCAATCCCTCAACGTCAGATGAACAGATCAAGCTTACTACGGATCTATTGGCATCGGCAATGTCGGGGTCAGTTCCTCCCAATTGGTGGGGTTATGGTATGCCCGCAGAGATGATGTTGAAGACTCCTGGAACATCTCAGACGGCTGACTTGAGAGGCAAGGCTCCTATGGCATCGGCACCTCCAAATTTGCCGATGAATCAGAGTCCCCAGTATACTAGAACTACTACTGCAAGACCTTACACTGGGAATTCTCAAGTTCCAATGTTTCAGATGCCTAACGCATCGGCAGATTCAATGCTAACGCAGCAGAGGTTCATGACACAACTAGGGTTTGGCAATTCAATGATTATGCCCAATCTTCAGTCATCAGCAGGGTTCGTGCTGATGAATGCTAATAATAGATGGACAGGGCAGCTAGTCTTTCCACAGATGCCTCAGCAGAATCATCAGGCTATTGGATTCCAACAAGGACAGGTCCAACTTGGGTTTCAGAATCAAGGATTGATCAGCCAGCCGGTGAATCTGGGATAGCAGATTGGTGGTCAGATGGTTAACCCCATGTTCCGTGCAGATCGTGTGCCTCAGCGACACATGGAAGGTTACCAATAGGCGCCAGATCCACAACCACCCCATCGGCAAGATGCTGATGCTTATTGGGCCGATAAGATTGCTGAAGTATTGAGAGACCAATTTGGGATAAAACCCAAAGTCAACACTTACTCTTATCGGACACCGTATCCTCCTGCATATGATTTAATCCTGCTTTCAAATCAGTACAAGGTGCCGGATTTCACTAAGTTTTCTGGGCAGGATGATACATCGACCATGGAGCATGTCAACAGGTTCATCATCCAGTGTGGGGAAGCTGCTAACAGGGATGAATTGAGGGTTCGACTATTTTCATCATCTTTATCTAGATCGGCTTTCACCTGGTTTATATCATTACCTCCTAATTCAGTGATTACTTGGGCCGATCTGGAGAAGCAGTTCCACAAGTACTTTTTTTCTGGAGTCCATGAGAAGAAGATTACCGATTTGGTTAGATTGAAGCAACGCAATGATGAATCGGTTGAAAGCTTTGTGTAGAGGATGCGGGAAGTGAAGAACAAATGCTATAGTCTGGTTTTGGACGATCGGCAACTAGCTGATTTGGCTTTCCAGGGTTTGTTGCCACATATCAGGGACAAATATGCTTCTCAAGAGTTCGAGAGCCTGAGTCACTTGGTCCAGAGGATTTCCGACCAGGATATCAATCCCTTTGAACCCAAGAGAACTTGGAACAAAAAGGTGTCATTTGTTGACGAGGCAGCAAGCTCAGATTCTGATGAAGAGCCAGTCATCGGCTTGGCAGAGTGGGTGAAGAACAAGAAGCCGATGTCTTGTCCTTTTGGGCATAAAGAGCCAGAGAAGTTTGCATTTGATATCACCAAAGCTGATAGGATATTTGACTTTCTACTTCAGGAAGGTCAGATCAAATTGTCACCCAATCATGCAATCCCATCGGCTGAAGAATTAAAGAAGATGAAATACTGCAAGTGGCACAATGCAACTTCTAACAGCACTAATGAATGCCAGGTTTTTAGACAACAGCTGCAATCGGTTATAGAATCTGGGAGGATCAAATTTGACAGCTCCAAAACTCAGAAGCCGATGAAGATTGATCAGCATCCTTTCCCAACAAATATGCTGGATGCTAAGGGAAAGGCCAAGGTCTTGACATCAGAAGCAGCTGAAAGAAGTGCATTGGTGGATCCTCAGCATCAGATCACTACTGCCGATGCAAAAGGAAAAGGCTTGATCCAGGAGGGAACTAACTCGGGAAGGCCTCCCCGATCTAGTATTGTGATAACTCATAGAAGGCCTCGGGTATTGTGATAACTCATAGAAGGCCTCGGGAGACTTGGCAGCAACGCGAGGATCGGTATCGGCGCCAGCAAGAGGACTATCGTTGGGAAGAAGAAAGACACCGTCAAGAGTGGAATCGGCATAGAGATCACTAGAATTGTCCATTCTTTATCCATTGTTGGTAGCAGAACATCAAGTTGCCCACTGTTAGAGATTGTCCTGAGTGCAATGGTTACGATCGGTATGACAGATCCGATCGGCGCTATCACGATGATAATCGGCGGTTTAATGGGCCGATCAGGGGGAGAGCGTCAGTTCATGGTTGACTGGGGGGCAGGCTCAGTGTACATGATAGGCTTGGTGATCGTGTTGAATATTTTCCCAGGAACCAGGAAGAGCTTGAAGAGATGGCCAATGCACGAGTTCCCGATGAGTTCATATTTTGCAGGGATGCTAATACTCATCGGATGGAGTCAAGGGAACATCATCGTCCATCGGCAAGGCAGTCACCACTTCCCCCATGGTGTCCGGAGGGGCTGACTAAGACACAGAAGAGGAGACTGCAGCGCGAAAGACGAGAAGAGCTAAACAAGGGCGAGAACTCTGGCCAGTCTGGGGATCAGCAACAACCGGATTCTAAGGGGAAAGGGCCATCGGCAGATGTTAACATGGTATTTATGTTGCCGATGGAGTTCCTTGCGCCATCCAGTGATGATGAGGAGTTGGAGTTTTCCGACCAGATAGCTCAGTTGGCTCTGGATCCGATGACAGCTATCTTTGAAAAGCCCGCCGACAATGAAAGGCAGCATCTTAAAGACCTGTTTGTCAAAGGAAGAGTTGATGGTCAGCCGATGACCAAGATATTGATTGATGGTGGAGCTGCTATCAACATCATGCCATATGTAGTCTATCGGAAGCTTGGAAAAGGAGATCAGGATCTGACCAAGACCGATATGATGCTAAAAGACTTTGAGGGAAATGTATCTCCGGTTAAGGGAGCAATCTGTGTCGAGTTGACCATCGGCAGCAAAACCTTGCCGACAACTTTCTTTGTGATTAGTGGAAATGGTGTTTATAATCTGTTGCTAGGGAGAGACTGGATTCATGCCAATTGTTGCATTCCATCAACAATGCACCAATGTTTGGTCCAGTGGGTAGGTGACAAGATTGAGATTGTCCTGGGAGATTCTTCCTATGTTATTGTATCGGCAGAGGCGGACACTTATGAAAGAACTAGGTGTATCACAGCAGAAGTTTGGGAGAAGGAGTTCCTCAAAGTTGCCGATTATGAAATTCCACCGATCCAAGCAGTCGGTTCTGATGAGGAGTTTTAATGGATAGGTTCGCCGATGATGGAAAATTAGGCCATGGATTCACATCGGCCGATGATTTGGTAGAAGTAGATATAGGTAGTGGTGATAAGCCTAGACCTACTTTATGAGTGCTAAGTTAAATTCTGAGTGTAAGCAGCTGTTAACCGATTTGTTAAAGGAATATAAGGATTGCTTTGCTTGGGATTATACTGAGATGCCTGGTTTGCACCGATCAATTGTTGAACATCGGTTACCCATCATGTCTGGATTTCGGCCACATCAACAGCCAGCTCGCTGATGTAATCCTAATATTCTTCCTGATATTAAGGCAGAAATAACCAAACTTATTGAAGCTAAATTTATTCGGCAGTGTCGGTATGCCGAGTGGATTTCCAATGTTGTTCCAGTTTACAAGAAAAATGGGAAGCTTCGGGTTTGCATTGATTTCAGGAATCTTAATAAAGCTACGTTGATGGATGGTTACCCAATGCTAGTTGCCGATCTGCTAGTTGATGCTGTAGCTGGGCATCGTATAATCAGCTTTCTGGATGGCAATGCAGGATACAATCAAATATTCATGGCTGAAGAAGATATTCCAAAGACTGCATTTAGATGTCCTGGTCATGTTGGGTTGTTCGAATGGGTAGTCATGACCTTTGGCTTGAAAAATGCTGGTGCTACTTATCAGAGGGCTATGAATTTTATCTTTCATGAGTTCATCGGCAAGCTGGTGGAAATTTATATTGATGATGTGGTGGTTAAGTCTGGGGATTTCACAAAACATCTTGCTGATTTGCGAAAGGTGTTGGAGTGCACAAGGAAGCATGGTTTGAAGATGAACCCTAACAAGTGTGCATTTGGCGTATCGGCAGGACAATTCCTTGGTTTCATGGTGCATCAAAGGGGGATTGAAATTAGTAGGAGATCCATTGATGCTATTAATAAAATAGTTGCTCATACCAACAAAACTGAGCTTCATTCCTTGATCGGCAAGGTAAATTTTATCAGGAGATTTATATCTAACTTGTCTGGTAAAATTCGTGCTTTCAATCCTTTACTCAGATTGAAAGCCGATCAAGAGTTTGTATGGCGAAAGGAGCAACAGTTGGCTTTAGATGAAATCAAGAATTATTTGGTAAATCCTCCAGTTCTGATTCCACCTCAGCAAGGAAAGCCCTTCAGGTTATATTTGTCTACCGATGGGATGGTCATCGGTTCGGCTTTAATTCAAGAATTTGAAGGGAAGGAACGTGTGATTTACTATTTAAGCAGGAGATTGGTTAATGCTGAGACCAAGTATTCGGCCTTTCAAAAGTAGTGTTTATGCCTATATTTCTCATGTACTAACTATTTACTATCGGCCGAATGCACTGTTATATGCAAAGATGATGTGGTCAGGTATATGCTATCTATGCCGATCATGAGTGGCAGAATCGGTAAATGGATTTTGGCACTGTTGGAATTCGATTTGAGTTACGAATCGGCTAAGGAGGTTAAAGGACAGATTATGGCCGATTTTGTAACTCAACATTGCGGTGCCGTAGAGACTTTGGAAATTGTGCCTTGGACGTTCTTCTTTGATGCATCCATGTGTGACCGGGGGGTAGGAATCGGCATAGTGTTAATTTCCGCTCAGGGAAGGAAGTATGAATTTTCCTTGCCGATTGTTGCTACGTCGACAAATAATCAAGCTGAGTATCAAGCTTTGATTAAGGGGTTGGAGTTATTAAAAGAGGTTCGTGCTGACGCTGTTGAAATCTTCAGGGATTCTATGCTAGTTATAAATCAGCTGGCTGGAAGTTATGAATGCCGCAGTGAGGTTTTAATAACGTATTACGAGAAGAGTATGCAACTGTTAAAGGAATTCAAGGATTTCCGATTAGAGCATGTTCCTCAACTGCATAATGAAGAGGCCAATCGGTTGGCTCAACATGCTTCACGGTATCAACCTATGGTTAACACAATATCGGCAATCAGTGCCGATGATTGGAGAAAACAAATTGTTGATTACTTAAAGGATCCATCCAAGAAAGTTGAGAGACGTGTTCGGTTTCAAGCCACCAAGTATGTGCTCCTCGAGGATGAATTCTATTATCGAACAGTTGATGGAGTTCTTCTCAAATGCTTAGGTGTTGATGAGGCTAGAGGTTTGATGGGGGAAATCCATGAAGGGGTATGTGGAGCACATCAATCGACTTTTAAGATGAAATGGATGATTAGGAGGAATGGGTATTATTGGCCAACCATACTTGAAGATTGCTTTAAATATTTCAAGGGGTGTCAAGGGTGTCAAAAGTTTGGCAATGTTCAAAGGGCACCCACATCAGCCATGAATCCCATTATTAAATCTTGACCGTTCCGGGGATGGGCTATTGATCTAATTGGCCAAATTTACCCACCATCAAGCAAAGGACATAAATCCATCCTGGTTGCCACCGATTACATCACCAAGTGGGTTGAAGCTATTCCTTTGAAGAAAGTCACTTCGGCCAATATGATTGATTTTGTTAAAGAGCATATTATTTACCGATTTGGAATTCCTCAAACAACTACTACCGATCAGGGTACTATGTTTACATCAGGGGAGTTTGATGAGTTTGCAATCGATATGGGAATTAAAGTATTAAATTCTTCTCCTTATTATGCTCAAGCTAATGGGCAGGCTGAGGCATCTAACAAAGGAATTATCAAGCTTATTAAACGGAAGATTGAAGAAAATCCTAGGAGGTGGCATATGTTGTTAAATGAAGCTTTATGGTCGTATCGGATGGCTTGTCATGGATCAACCAAAGTCTCGCCTTATCAGTTGGTGTATGGACATGATGCAGTGCTACCTTGGGAAATTAAAACTGGGTCTAGGCGACTATCTTTTCAAGATCAATTGGCTGCCGATGATTATACTACTTTGATGACAGATGAGTTGGATGATCTAGCAGGGCATCGGCTAAGGGCTTTGATAAATATAGAAGAAAATAAGAAGAGAGTTGCCAGATGGTATGATAAGAAGGAAAAGGCTAAAGAGTTTGCGGATGGAGACTTAGTGTGGAAACTAATCTTACCGACCGGGACTAAAAGTTAAAAATTTGGGAAGTGGTCTCCCAATTGGGAGGGTCCCTATCGGATAAATCGATCTGCTCCTGGCAACGCCTATATCTTAGAAACTCTCGAAGGAGTTGAATTTCCCAGAGCATTGAACGGCAAATATTTAAAGAGATATTACCCTAGCATATGGCTCGATGCATGAAAGTTTAAGTGCCGATAACATTCCTATCGGCTGAGTCAAAAGTGTATCTGGGGCCAGACTTAATGTTTTAAAAGGTGCCGATAACATCCCTATCGGCTAGACCAAAATATTAGGGGTGTTTAAAAGAAAAGAGCAAATATGCCGCCGATGAAGATTTCACATGTTTAACAAAGCCTGGATCGTCGATATGGCGCGCAGACGGATCTGGTTGGCTTCTTCTATCTCCTTCATGTCATCATCGGCAGAGCCCTCAACCGGCTTTAGCCTCCTCTTCATGTGCAGTGCTTTGCGAGCTTCGACATTTCACTCTTGTTCAAGAAGCTTGATTGCCTCAGGCAGCTGGCTTTCTTCTTGTTGGGCTTGGGACAAAGCTTCTTCTACCTGTTTGAGTTCTGCCAACAGGGCTTCTCTCTTTGCCGATAGATCAGAGATCTTATGCTTCAGCGCATCTCCTGAGGATTTCAAGATGCCGATGCTCTTGTGCTTTTCATCGGCATGGAGCCTCACTTTTATCATCTCTTCTGAGAGCTGGGCGCGATTAGCTCTATCGGCAAGGCGCTGAGCGACCTTTTGATATTGAAGCTGCCGACTTTCTAAGTGAGCAGCCTTGAAAAGGATCTCCTCGGCATCGGCAGGAATTTGGCCTCTGAGGGTCTTGAACAAAGCCTTGGCCGGATCGGAGTCGTCGACCAATTGGGTTGTGTCTTGATGAAGAAGGGCCAATAATTCTTCTAACTTTGCTCTGATTTCGGCCGATGAGATTCCAATAGCTCGAGAAGAACAAGCTGTCGGGAGAAGGAGAACAAGCTGTTGGGAGAATCCTGTTCCTGAGGAAGAAAACAAAATAAGTTACTCCATGATTAAGTACTGAAGACAATGAAAGTAGAGATTGGATAGCTCACTTGTTTTAAGGCTATCTCTCGCCTCTGACTAGATGATGCTGATGGAACCACGGGCTGATCGGCTGGGATCGCCGATGAAACTATGTCAGCTGAAAGATTGACAGAAGTGATTAATAAAGTGGAAAAATAGGTTCATCCGCAGTAAATGGAAAGTATATTACCTTGAGGGGGTGCAGTGCTTGTCTGGATCGAGGAGACTACCGATGCTATGATTAGGCTTGTTGGATCGGTGGTCTGCTTGTGTACATCAGTCGGTATTTCTTCTGGCTGAGCTACCTCTGGCTGGAGTTCTTCCACTTGGGGTTCTTCTTGTAACCGAGGGGGAGATGGAATCTGCTGAGTCTGGATTTCTGGAGAAGAAGGGGATGATTCTAATGGGATTGGAGATACTGGGGGAGGAGAAGGCGTCGCTGTTCTCTAGCGCTTTGCTTGTAATCTGGTACTCTTGGAACCTTTTCTCTTCGGTTGACTGCACTGGGGGGCATCGGCAGTCGTACTTCTGGTCTTTGCCGATGTACCGGTGTGCTGGTACAACAGTGAGAAGTTTATGAGTACAAGTGTAATAAGTATAAGAATAGAATCTGTATGAGTAAAAGAATTCGAAAATTTACCTTGAAGGCTTGTGCTAGGGTAGAAGCAGCTACCGATGCAGATATCTTTACCCGCTTGGTGGTAACTTTCTTGAGGCGCACACCCCGATGCATTATAGCAGCCAGGGTTGGAGCGTTGTTGCCGATCAAAGAGATCGGGCCCGATGGAAGGAGCTCAATCGGCTTGCCACTCCTGCTGATCAATGGGGGTGTGTCATCGACCTGCATATAACAAGGAAGTAAGATACCGATGGAAAGTGAAAATGAAAGGATTGAAACATCGGTTTAGAAGTACTTACAGTGTTATCGGGGACTTTGTATTGAGGGTCGATCATGCCACGGTATGTAAGAGCCGATCTGCAGAACAGGTGCTCTTTCCATTCTTCCCACCACTATTTGTATGCCTTAGTGATGAAGAGAGCTGGGATCCAAGCCGATAGATTGACATCTGTATTGACGTTTGGTGGAAGTTGGGCTACCCTGATCCATTCCAGATGGCTGGTGATAATCTCCCTTGGCTTTATCACATTGGCGTAGCAAAGTGCAATTGGCAGTTGGCCGAAAGCCAGTTGACGAGCTAGTGCCGATGGATTGTAGAACTCATAAGTCAGATTAGAAGCTTTCCCACTGCAAAGAAGTTCACCGATATAGCTCTAGGGGTGATAATTGCCATCATCACCTCACGGTCCTTGTTGAGAGCATCATTGAAGGGGTGGATAGTTAGAGGGAATCTAGTGTCTCGATCTTCATAGGGCATTCATGCCCGCTATTCCCTAGTCAAACCCTCATACAGAGTTTGGAAGAATCAGCTAAACTGGTCTGCGTTGCCACCTGTGCCAGGCAAAACTATGGCGGCTTCGCAAAAGTTCAGAGGGGAACGGGTTGCCGATTCTTCTTCACCTAGTTCGTAATCCTCGGCTATATCTCTAGGGAAGCACTGTGCGAAGAGATTGAACTCAAGGCGTTTGTGCATGTTGAGACCAAGCCACATATTGATAAACCACGAGGGACCCCCTAAGTTGCCGATGGGTTGACCAAGCAGTAGTTTCTGTTTACCTGATGGAGGAGGTGATAAGCAGAGCCGAGCAGGTATCGGCCAAGAGGAAATCGGCCGCCATTAGCTAACCTTTCTGCTGCCGATAGGTAGACAGAAGTTGGTCCTGCAGATTGACCACAGAATACAAACTTATCTAACCACATGTTCAGGAAGGTAGTCTGTTCCTTTATACTGACAGGTCATGTTCGGCGGTACTTCTGAATATACCCTGACCAACCGCCGATAGCACGGGTTTCTACCTTAGCACTAGGCTTGGTGTCGAACAGGTGGGTGGTATCGGCAGTGGATATGTCTAAACCAGTAAGCATAAGAACATCGGCAAGTGTGGGGGAAGTAGGGCCATGGCCGAACACGAAAGCATTAAGTGTATTTGACCAGAAGTATGAGGCAGCTATCAGTAGCGACTCATTTCTCTCCATATCGGCAAGAGACAATCTAATGCACTGATCTAATTTCCGATCACCCCATTGGACTTCATTTGAATTACTGACTCTCAGAAACTAATCCTTCCATCCCTTGGTAGGACTGGGCCAGGAACGGAAGGCGTCTTTCTATAGATCTAAAGAAAAATTCTCAGCTCTAAAAGGGATTCTATTTGTCTCTGCGTTTATGAGATCGGTGGGATCCAAGTTCCCTAGTGGACCAAGGCATTGGAGATGGGGTTGATCGGTAGGAATAACGATCTTGTCAGCCAAATCCTAGAAATTTTTGGGAACGAAAAGAAGAACAAAAAGAAAAAGGATTCGGTAAGAAAGATTGTGGATCTATAGGGGTACAGTAAAAGTACAGAAAAAGGGCAGTACGCTGACCTCAGGAACAACGAAGTTGATGGCCATCTCCTCGTAGGGGAGAAGATCGAAAACTTGGGAGTTGTTGGAGGAAGTTCTTGTTGGAGTTCTTGGAGCTCTCGAACAGTGCCGCCGTCAGGAAAGCAGAGTTGGTGTTGTATAATGATGCGATGGAGAAGGAGTACCCGAGAAGGAAGTATTTATAGGACAAAATGGGCAAGGGCAAATTTGACTTATCTCTTCACCGTATCCATGAAATCCGAGGATACTCAGGTGGATATGGTAACTGTTCGCACGATAATCAAGGGATTGCGTAGGTGATTTGACAGGAAGCGGTCGTGATCTGGAGATATTTCACTGTGCGAGATTTCTTGGTCGGTCCATCGGCAGTTCCTTCTAACGGTAATATTGCCGATGGGCGCATAAAGTGGAGAGATCTGTTTCGGAAGGTTGAGGAATTCGAGGAACCTGTAGGAGAATCGGGCCAAGGTTGTTCAGATTTAAACGGTCGGTTACCAAATTGGGAGAATTAATTGCGGAAAGGCATCATTACAGCAGAGAATTTTGGAGCATTAATGATTTCATACTCCACAATTGTGGGGCATGTGTTGACACCGTTTTTGGACACGTACCCAGAGACCAGTAGAGTATAGATCGGCAGGTGGAGCAGCGATAACTAGCCTACAGAAGAGTTACCGATGAGGATAGTTGCCGACGAAGAGACGATTGAATATGACTAAGTCCAGAGGTGGTGACGTGTTCTTGCCGATGCTCAATATTGGTGTTTGCCGATGGCTATAACAGGAAGATTGCCGATGACTCTAAAGGGAAGCGTGGAGGTTGCCAATTGATCTGTGGTGGTGTCCCGATCGGTTATGAGGGGGTGGTTCTATGTTTTCCTTAGTTATTTAAAATCATTTTGTATATGGATTCTGTTTGATTTGGAATTCAAGTCCTAGTCATGTATGATTGTAGCTCTTTGAGCAGGGTATAAATGTAGAACCTAGGACCTTGTGATGTGATATCTATCAATCAAACACAAGTTTTTACTCATATTCCAGCATTTACTTTTTCGACGACTTCATCATATTTTCCTTTTTACTACGAGTTCTTAGGAATTCGTCGACTTAAGCTCAGCGTATTCTCAAGTTCCGTGTGAATACCTCTTCGTCGTGACATCCGGGCGCATCGCTGTTGTCGGGACCAAAGTATTCGAGTTATCACCTTTGCCGATAGTAAGGTCAAATCGGCTGGCACGCCTTAACGTTTGAATCGGGTATTAGCCCTTTGTGTTTGCAGATCAGCTTCTGCACCAACAACAAGAAAGTTAAGCAACATAAAGGATAAACCTTGCAAAAGAAACACACAAGTATAAAGAAACCCACCGTGGATCCTTTCTTCGAGGGTCGTGTTCTCACCGACTAAATCGGTGTTGGCCCTCTCGATCTCCTTGTAAGAGCAAGCCAGGTCAGTGTTGGCAGCCCGCAAGTCCTCAATCATCTTACCCGCTTGTATGACGGCTCCATCCTTCTCTAGCAGTGCTCTCTTCAAACGATCGACGTCGTCAGAAAGGCTGCGAGAGCGAGCTCGCTCCGCCTTGAGGTCCTAGCCTCCTCCGCGGTGCTCCGAGCGATCTCGCTCTTCACGCACTCTTCCTTTACCTCTCGATATGCCTCCCGGGCAGAGGCAAGTTCTGACTTGACAAGGCTCTTCTCCTTATCGAGCTCAGCGGCCGCATCTTTGTAATATGCGGCCTCTTCCTGGGCCATGGATGCAGTCCCCTCAGCAGACGTAGTCCGCGCCCTCAGCTACACGGCCTCTTCTATTGCCTTCTCTGAGGCCTCCCGAGCCTTGGCCAGGGCAGCCTCCCTCTCCTTCTTCTCCTCCTCAGCCGCCATAAGATCGTTGTAGGCCTAGAGAAGCTTCTGCTGCGACTCTAGGAGTTGGTCCTTAAGAAGAGGGAGCTGTTTCCAACCGCCTCTCGTCGCATGAATAAAACCCGACTTTAGGCGGGAGGTCTCCTTCAGGTCCTCCAACAAGTAGCTAAACAATAAGAATACGAGACCAAACACCCAGATAGCTAAGGACCAAAAATACTTACAAAGAAAGCTCAGCCGAGCCCGTTGTTGACAATATCTGACATCAGGCCCATCACGTGCTTCATCCAAAGCCGGAGCTCCTCGAGATGCTCCCACTTTTCGTCCTCCTTCCGGTCAGCCATCATGATGTTGGGCTCCTCTGGATCGGTGGAGGCTCCGGTTCTCCACCTCCTCCTCTATACGTGCCTTGACGCCTCGGATAAGCTCTTGAACGGTCTCGAGCGAACCTCCATGGCGTAGGAATATGTCGATGAGAGAAGGGAACCGCCCGTCGTCATCCACCGACCCCAAGGTCCCGGTCTCATTGAAATTGCCACCACCAGAAGTGCCAGCGTCGTCCCCCTCCTCGGTGCTGGGTTCCTCCCACGGCCGCCGATCTTGAAGGAACCCCGGAGCGATCCCGTTGATGCCGTAGAGGGAGCCCTTGATTTCGGATTGGGGGTCCGCCGGCGTGTGCATAGCACACGCGATGGCCACGACGCCGTCCTTCGGCCGGAATAGAGGCTGGCCCCCCTGGATGGAGCCACGTAGGGGTCGGCGGACCATAGACCAGCAGTTCTTCCTCTCCGGTCAGGGCCCCTGCGGCGACGGCAATTCTGGCTGGTGCGGGCTTCGTAGTGGCTGTTCGAGCAGCTCTTCCAGCTGCTGACTCCACTGCTGATGCTGCCTCTGAAGCTCCAGCAGCTCTTGCTGCCGGCATTGCTCCAACTGCTCTTCGAGCCGCTCTCCCTGTTGCCGCCGCCGCTCTTTTTCTTTTTCTTCTTCTTCTTCTCCCTTGCGCTCTTCTTCTTTCTTCCTCCTCTCCTCGACGAAGTGAAGCCCGATGGGCCAAGGCATCCGTTTCACGACAAGAGAGGCCTCGACCTCTTCATCCGTGGTGCGGGCATCCTTCGAGAGCCGATCACCACCGGATCCGTCGCTGATGGTGATGGACCCGCCCGGGTGAGGCTCGGGGGCTCCCTCCTACTCTTGGAGACGAGGCGTCTCGACCCGCCCGGGTGATGGCGGAGCAGTGTCAGAAACGTAGCCCCCCTCCGACGGACGAGGCGGGGTTCTTTCAACACCCGTCGATGGCTGAGGACCGGAGGAACCTGTGTGCGCCCAAAGACGATACGTCAGTCGCAAGGAAGCTCGATGCAAGAATCACCCAGCTCCAATACTGCTGAAAGAGAATAAATCACTCACCCGAGCCTCCGGAGACTGCCCGCACTTTTAGCTTCTTGGCCATCGAGGGTTGGGCCTGTTCTAGCGGTTGCTTCAATCTAAGAAAGTAGGGAATAGCATAAGAAAAGCCGAAACCAGAGAGTGCGCAAGACATGAGAAAACAAGAATCGCGATGTAAAAGTCTTACCCCATGGGAATAACGACCCGCCTGCCAGCCCCTCGACCAACTGGCCTCGAGTCGCCCCGCGTCGAGACCCCGGGCTTCTCTTAGACAGGCATGGGCCTCGGCTCGACATCTCCCGTCTAGCGAGCGCTGGGGCTAGAGCTCCCACGACATCCTCCCCCCTGACTTGAGGCCGCCACGGCGGCGCAGCCATGAGTCAATGGCCCCTTCACCATAGTCTTAACCCGATGGCCCGCCCCAGATGCGGGAGGAGGTTGGGGCCAAGAAACGGCCCGACCCTGCGCGGGCGCAGGAGGGGTGTCGGCACGGGAACGGCGTGGGGAGGACTCCTTTTGCTGACCGTCGTGGGGACCGCCCGACGTCCTCTTAGGGGCCCCCGTCTGCGGGGCGTCGACGTTGGCTCGAGACGGGCCCTCGAGGATTCTATCGAGATGAGCCGCCATCCCCTCGGAGTCGTCGCTGTCGTCATCGCCCTCGTTGCCGTCATCCTCGTCGGGAGAGTCCTCCTCGGACTTCCCCCTCTGCCTTGATTTCGCTCAACGTGTCTCGAGCGCTTGCCGCTCGAGATTCATTTTCTTCTCCTTCTTCTTTTCTAAGTCCTTTGCGGACTTTTGTTTCTGTGTGGACTCGCGTCTCCTATCGCGATCGACGTCATCCACCTTTACTGGAGGCCTCGAGGACCGAGCGTCGATTGATCCCTGTGCGGGCAGGAGTAAGTCCTAAGGAGGATCGAAAAAATCAAGAATTGAGCGATGGCAAGGGGAAGGACTTACCAGGTTGATCGACCCCTTGTCGAGGCTCATGGGGAAGCCATTGACGCGCTCAGGCTAAAAATTGCCTGCGACGGCCGCCCTGACTCTGGCAGCGACCTCGTCGTCGCGGGCGCCTCGTTGGACATCCGGCATGCCTCGAGGTCGCGAGACGAAACACTGGGACCCATCTCGTCCATCCTCAGCGGTCGAGACATCAACATGAGTACCCGTCGATGGTGGACAGCCGAAAGGACGAACGTGGCGGTCAGACCTTCCTCGCGCAGCTTCTTTAGGGCGTCGAGGATGGGGCGGAGTTGCGACTGGAGGGTCTTGACGACGCCGTAGTTCTAGTGGTCCGGACGCTCCGAAATCAAGCGCCCAGTGTAGTCGGGGAAGAGGTCATCGTCATTTCGCAGGTAGAACCACTGGGAGTCCCACTAGGCGTGGTTCGACATCAGCCCCACCGGAATGTACTCTCGAGGCTCCTCCGCCTTGCCAGTCTTTTGCACCAGGTTGAGGCAGCCGGCCTGCACCGGTTTCCTCACCCCTATAGCCCCACCAGGGGCATGGAAGAGCTCGCCCCGGTACAGGTGAAGCCACAGGTCCCAGTGCGGCATAATCCCCAAATAGCCTTCACACACCGTAGCAAAAATTGCCATGGCGGTGATGGCGTTCGGCGAGAAATGCTAGAGCTTCACACCGTAATGGTGGCAGAGCGCCCACATGAAGCGACTCGGAGGAGAACCAAGGCCGTGGCGGTGGAACTTGGCGAAGGAGACCATGTACCCCTTGGGCGGTCTCGGCTCCCGGTGTTCCGCCGCCGGCGCGATCCACTCCGGCCGCGACGAGGAAACGCAGGGGTGCAGGAGTCCCACCTTCTCGAGCTCCAACGGCTGGCGCTCCGTCATCGATGACGGGCGCCAGTCATCGACGACAACGAGTCTCACCGGCATTTTGAGGGATGAAGGAAGGCGGCTCCGCTACTATGTGCTCGAGGGTGCGTGCGCGCGTGAAGATGGCAAAGGAAGCAAGGGCAAGAACGATGGAGGAAGGCAGAAGGAGTAATGGCTGAGAGACCCGACGATATTTATAAACGGCCAACCTCCAATGGGCAGATCCGGCGAATACGGTAACCTCCCTAGTAAAATGCGCTGCCTAACGGTCCTAATTGCTCTCACTAACAGGGCGCTACGAATTCCATGACGGCACAGTGCCGCAACGACTCCCACCTAAAAAGGTGCGCCCAACGGGTAGGAAAGTGAACCGCCGTGGCCCTTCCTTCTCCTGTAAGATAAGGTACGTACGTGTCACGATAAAAATCTTGACGGATTGCAGACTGGCCCGCTGAACGGGTTCGACGGTCGTCATCGAGTACCAGAGTCAGGGATGCCCAGCGAGAGGTCGAAAACGAGGCCTGCCTCGAGAACTCGCTGGGGATGTCCAAGGCAAGGGCAAGAGGGTCGAGAGGAAACCCCACGGAGGGAGGCAGCAAGCCGCCGGACTCTATCGAACGAGACCGGTAACCCTGACCGCGTTGACCCCGCTTTATGAGAACGCCTCCAGGCTACAGCTGACCCCCTCGAACGGGGCACAGGTTCTCACTTGGATTATCTGATAGGAGCTCGACCTGGGGTAGGTGACGCTCGCTCCACCGGGAGTACGTCACGACCCCTATGCGAAACCAGCCGATTGAGGCTCAAAACCCCTTCTTCCATGGCGAACGACTTTCAGAGAAGGGGGAGATCGAGAGCGCTTCCATTAGAAAAAGCAACATAACCCTTGAAGGAGTCAAAGACTCCTCCAATGGCTCGGGGCTACCCCCGCGGGGGTCGCTCGCGCGACCCCACGGAAACTCGACCGATGAAAGAGCCTCTACTCGAGCGCAAGCGCTCGAGTAGAGGCTCGGGGGCTACTGTCGAGGGTGTCGATAAGGGGTATCCCAACCAATGCTCATAACAAGAGGACCCGTACGCAAATCGAGGCCCCTGACTCGACACCCCCGCTCGCACACACGACTACCAAAACGCGATGCCAACCATAGCCTCGAACACGGAGAAAGGGTCGTGCGAATCGATAGAGGCTCGACTGGACAACGACCGTCGAATACAGAAGCGGCTCGTGCAAATCGACAAGCCTCAAGCGTAAGGACTCCGTCCACCGCCTGACGCGGGTATGGGAACCAGGGCATTTAATGTGTGTGCCGTGTTCTCACCTAACCCGACAGTCACGGGAAACGTGACTAGGAGCAAGCACCCATCCAATCCCCCTTTTTGCAGCTTTGTCCCCCAGATGAGCTAGAGTATGGCCGGGCACAGTGAGACAGTCGGGACATCACGTCACGGCCCCCCTCGAGGCGCCCAAAGTCAGCAAAGCGATCAGCAAGGCCTTGCACAGCATCGGACCCTCGAGCGAACGCGTTCCTTCCCAAAGAAGAGTCAGCACCTCAACCACTCTGGACGCGACTGTAGCCACGACGTACAGACATGCCCACGGTTAAGCCAATCCAAGGCCACACACAGGAATCGAATGCAGAAGCATGCGCAATCATCACTGAAGTACCAAGTAACAAGACAGCTCGAGGCCACACCGGTACGGAAGCCTCGAGTAGGTCAGCGCACCACACCCCTATCGACCCCTACTCTATCACCTACACCATGTAACCTAGGTCTCCCCTTGGAACTATAAAAGGGGAGGCATAGGAAAGGATGAGGGGGACGACATACATAGAAGAACAACCACACATCGCCTCCATCTATGACTTAGAATGCACCACAATACCGATATGTATTCACCCCTGTACAAGGAGTTAGGTGCAAGATAATAGAAACATCTTCCCCCGCTAGACGTAGGGCCTTCTCTTTCCCAAACCAGGATAAATCTTTGTATCTTTCTTGCATCACCATCTTGGAAAGGGAGCACGCACACAAGTTTTACTCATTGGTGTGACCCCCCAGGGGTAAAACACCGACAGGGAGCTACCATATTGGAAACACCTTGAGGTCCGCCACTCCATCAACGTGATGCACCTGACGAAGAATCGTTGTGTCAATCTCCTAGGGTTTATGGGTGTGTTTGGAAAGCCTAAGGATACCCTTGAGGCTCGAGAGGACTTAAAGCGCATGAAAGAACGAGACAACCTGCATCCAGAGCAGACAGATGATGGACGCCAGTATTTAAGACCTGCTAGCTACACTCTTAGCAATGAGGAGAAGGAAATCATGTTTGAGTGCCTAAGCAGCATCAAGGTCCCATCTGGGTTCTCCTCCAACATAAAGCGTATAATAAATGTTCCAGAGAAAAATATTGTCTACTAAAAATCGCACGACTGCCACGTGATTATGACACAACTGCTTCCGGTTACCTTAAGAGGAATTCTACCTCCACATGTACATGTGGCCACCATGAAGTTGTGTACATTCCTCAATGCCATTTCTCGGAAGGCAATCAATCCTCTTGATCTAGCTACTCTACAGAATGATGTGGTTCAATGTCTTGTCAGCTTTGAGTTGGTGTTTCCGCCATCTTTCTTTGATGTCATGACACATTTCATAGTTCATCTGGTCAAAGAGATTCATATCCTGGGTCCTGTCTTCCTACACAACATGTTTCCGTTAGAGAGATTTATGGGTGTACTAAAAAAATATGTTCACCAGCGGGGTCGGCCAGAAGGAAGCATCATCAAGGGATACGGGACAGAGGAGGTCAATGAGTTCTGTGTGGACTTCATTCCTGATCTTGACCCGACTTGTCTTCCTGAATCAAGGTATGAGGGGAGACTGTGGAAAGGGTACACTAGAAAAGAAAGCATATATCAGTCAGGGTGATGATTTATTCAATAAAGCGCACTACACAGTCCTTCAAAACTCCATTGTGGTGGAACCCTATATTGACGAACATATGGATTTTGTACGATCTGAGAATCCTGGAAAGAATGAGACTTGGGTAACGTGTCATCACATGGAAACATTCGATGACTGGTTGCAAAAAAAATGCCAGGGTGATAGAGATATTGGAGATGAACTTTATTTGTTGGCTAGGCAAACCAGCGTGGCACGTCCTCACGTACAAAGGGTACGAGATAAATGGAATACATTTTACACCGTATCACAAGATAAAAAGACTACCAACCAAAACAGTGGTGTCCGCATGGATGCCACGGACACGAATGGGGACAGCCACACATATTATGGTCGTATAGAGGAGATTTGGGAACTAGACTATGCACATAATTATAAAGTCCCTTTACTCTGATGCCAATGGGTGAAGATGAAAGGAGGGGTATCAATCGATAAGGAGTACGGAATGACAACAGTGGACCTCAACAATATTGGATATAGAAATGATCCATTCATCCTCGGTACAAAGTTGAATCAGGTGTTCTATGTGAAAGACATGTCTACAAAAACTAAGAGAGGGAAACAAGATGAGAAAACACCAACGAGCCAAAGCACCACTTCATTCTTACATGGAAAAGAAACATCATGGGAATTGAAGACAAGTCAGACATGTCAGAGAATTATGAAAAGGATGAACGAATCCCACCCTTCTATGTGGCCAAAGACCCAAGCATCATGCTCGCTGCAGAGGACACGCCATGGTTATGGAATGATCATAACCAAGGGCATTGCATTAAGAAAAAGTTTACCACTGTGCCAGCTTGATCATGGTAGTGATTTGTACTTGACATCTTATATAATATAATTGTAACATTATGTGTAATATAATTGTAACATCTTGATAATGTGGATTTTGAACTACACTTTGCCAACACTTTGTCAAATGCAAAAATGGTCTATATATGAAATGTAGATTTTGATGAGTGGAGCAATATTGGTACTCATGAGTTTTCTATTTGAGGCCATCCATGGTTCCAAAAATTAGCGTTTCGCTATGAATTCTTTCAAATTACAAAATTGAGTGGTCCAAACTTTTTCAAATGAAAATGTGACCATTAGAAAAAATGTAGACCTTGATGAGTGGAACAAACTTTGTATTCATGAGTTTTCCATTTGAGACCATGCAGGGCTCAGTCAAAGTGTGTGTTTGTGAAACCCACTGTTTTTACTTTGGTCAAACTTGGTCAAATGACCCATCTGAGGACTTCAAATGGAGTCATCAAGACCTACATTTTATACATGGACCATATTTTCATTCGGATAAATTTGATCGAGTCCTAGGCACATGTTTTCATATTCGAAGACGGGCTTTGGTTAAACTTGGTCAAACAACGAAGAAAATGACTTGGAATGAAAATCTTTTGAATACCAAGTTGTTAGAGCTCATCAATATCCAAACTTTTTATATAGACCATTTTTCCATTTGGAAAAGTTTATTTAAACAATACTCACCAAATCTTGAATCTTACACAAACTATATGAAACTATACGTGGGAAGTGTGGATTTTGAACTACACTTTCCCAGCACTTTGTCAAATGCAAAAATGGTCTATATATGAAATGTAGATCTTGATGAGTGGAGCAATATTGGTACTCATGAGTTTTCCATTTGAGGCCATCCATGGTTCCGAAAACCGATGTTTCGCTATTGTAACACCCAGTGTTATGGTTGCATCAATCACATGCATAACATGAGCATCATCACCTACTTAAGCATATCATGATCATCATCTACCTTGAGTCATGTCATTTTATGCTAAAGTGTGTTTTAACTTGCTTAAATATACTTCCTATGCTTGTGTTTACTTATACCATGCCCATGTTTGTGTGCTATGCCTTAGTAAATAGTTTCTCTATGCTTAACTCAACCTTTGGAACAATGTTCATGTTGATCACTTCTCCAAATTAAGTACTTAAGTCATACTTTCATGTATAGGCCCTAGAAACCTCTTTTGCTTAAGCTTTTAAAAAGTGTTTCATAAATTGTTTGCATTTCAAAACTTTCTACAGCAAAGTTGTAGCAAATTTTATAAGAAACAAAAGTTGTTTTATGGCCATCTCATGAAAATGATCACATCTAGCTCAAAAATGGCACATGGCAGATTTGGGGCTGTTTCCAGCACTTAGAAAATTTTGTAAGTCTGGGATTGCAACAGTTTGCTCGAGGGTGTTTTGTTTAGATCCCAGTTTGAAATCTAGGCTGAATCAAACCTTGATCTTGTAAGCAATGTTGGAGTTCTCATGTAGCTCTACAGCATGGAGCAATTAGCCAGCAAAATCATCAAATGGTTTAGGAGATCATCGAAGTCCAAAATCGAGTTTCAGTCGGCTCTGAAACTGAATCAAGACGGCATCAGCAGAGGGGAGCTCGCCGGTGATGCCGCGTGTCTGGACTCGTGGTGTCCGTCCGTTGGTCCCGCTCGTCAATCCTCAGCGTGTCCTACAGCTCGCCACGACGCCCCCGGTCGCGTGGATAGCGCCATTTCCACTCCAGTCCGCCCTCTCTCGCGCTCGTCGTCTTCTCCGCGTCGCCGCCGTTGCTTTGGCGAGCTCGCGCGCTTGCGTCTCAGCACCTCCGGCCGAGCGACTCCACCCAGAGCTCTGCCAGCTTCCCCGCTTCCCCGTCGTCGAGTTGGCTGTGGCTGTCGAGCCTCAGTGAGCCCACATTGTCTTCTCCGTCGCGAGCTTACCTCGCCGGAGCTCTGCCGTGGTCACCGGTGTCGTGGCCAGGGCTCTATAGTCCACCATTTCTCCTCGTTCTTGTCCCAAAAGCCCCACTGAGTCATGCTGATGCTCATCTGAGTCCTCTTTCACCTGGTCTCCGACCAGAGACGCCGGCGGTCAGTGTTGACGGTCCTTAAGTACCAAATATAATCATGAAATAAATAAAGAAAAGTATCCAAATGCAACCAACACCCAGACTTAGGGTTTTATCTGACAGAATTCCACGAGTTTTGGTGTTTGTCTATTTCTGCAGGGGGTTATCAAGAAATATGGGAGAAAGGCCCACACGTCGGGTTTACATAGAGATATTAACATGCCGCGCAATTTTCTATCATCTAGAAGACTCCAAAAGCCACGGGAACGAGAAGGCGATCGGGCCTCGGGGCAGGGCGCCCGCCCTCCCCCCTAGGGCGCCCGCCCTGGTGCAGAGTCCAATCAGGACCTGTCTCGTAGATTACGCTCCACCGACCTAAAGGATCAAGGATAACCGTTCAATCAAGGTCGGTTTGATCCGACGGCCCAGATTCACTTGAGGGGACTATATAAGCAGACCCTCTGGCCCCTGGAGGAGAACAAGTTCATCATAGAGTTGAGAGGTGCCCTCGAAAGATAACCTTTCCTCTAAATAGACTTAGGGCTTAGCATCCAATGTGAGAGTAGACTAGATCTACTAGATTGAGAGAGATAGAGTGGAGGTGTAGATCGGAGGAAGCCCGGCCTGTTGGTGTCTACTCCGAGGTTGTACCTACGGGATCAAGTTCTCCTAACCCGAGGCTTGCTCCTAGGATTCTTTAGTAATTCGACTTCTAAATTCTAGTAAGTTCTTGTTTTATTGTTCTTTGTTTTATGAGTTTACTTTAATCTCTTCTGGTTGAGTTTAGAGTAATCATTGCTAGCGTAAACGTGGTGTTTGGGCTAGGGTACTCATAGATATCCCCTGACTAGCTGGACCATTGTAGTAGTGAGGAACGTGACATTTCCGAGTTACCTTTGCATCCCACATCTCGTTAGCAGGACGGGTAGGGTTTATAGGTGTGGGTCGAACATCCTTTGTGGTGTCTAGATTCCGTGAGCCTCCCCAGTAGAACAGTAGATCATCCTTACCAAGGTTAGAACGAGACTACGGTTGCAGTCTTCTCTATACTTCGCTCACGTCGAATCATATTCTTTGTAACCTAAAGGGTAGTAGCAATAGATTTAGTTAGTCAGATGCACGCTTTCTCCCAGTGGTAAAAATATAAATACGATACTCTGGGTAATCTCCCGGGTGAAGTGCTCACCGATATCCGTGTGCTTGCGGATCATTTTCTGATGGCATTACCAAATATCAACAGTCGGCCGCACACCACCGCCGTGCCGCCATTCGCGAGGGCGAGGTACCTAGGGTGAGGTAGAGTTAGGGTTTCTAGTACCAATCGGTGCAGAATGGAGTGAGGAGCACGATGGTGCTCTTGGCCGTCGCCGAGACCTCACCATCGACGAGATCTCCTGCGGTCAAGTCGCGCCTCTGCTCTCGGGTCACTGACATGTGGGGTCCGTTGACATGCGGTGTCCCCCTGTCAGTCTCTCTTTCTCCTTTGTTTGATTTAGGGTTTGTGCTGTTTTTGCAAAAATCATATCTCTAGTTCCTGTGATCCAAAATTTGTGAGATAAATTTTGTGATGTTCCTTGAGATGGCTAGTTTTTAATAAAAATATAAAATGTACCATGTTTTCTAGGAAAAATAATTGTTATGATTTAATCTTGTTATTTATGTGTAAATTCATATCTGTTGATATATTGCTCCTTTTGCTATGAAATTTTTATGCTATGCACTGAGTGGTATTAAAATGCTATGATAAATATTTCATGATTTTTGGAGTAATGTATCTGTGATATGTAATTTATGTTGGTTCTATGGCTTGTTTTCTTAATTAAATCATAATAAATGATTTATGCTTATGCTGGTATTCTATTTTGGTGTCAAGCTTGTTTATGGTAATAGTAACATGTAAATAATCTGAAATCAGTTGTTTGACACTACCTAAGCCATGTTTCTTAATTTATGAAATAAGCACCTTGATACATATTAAATACTTATCTTAAGTTTGGCATGTGCAATTGCTCTGAATTTTTTGTGGTAATGCGTAGATGCCATGCTTGTGTTTCTGTAATTTTTGTAGATTTTTCTGAGTACTTTTGCTGGTAGCTTGTAATTATGTCCCTTTATGGAATTAAATTAATAAGTGCCATGTTATTGGGTGTTTAGTGGTTGGCATGTGATGCTCTGGCAACCTTAGGGTATACATGTGCTTGTAATCCATTTGGTTGGCACTAAATATGTTTTGGCTATGTCATCAAATAATTAATAAGAGGGTTAAAAGCTGTTCTGGACAGCAAGGGAGTAATCTAACCTTTGCTTAATGATAACTTGGTTTTCTAGAAGACTTGTCTAAATCAAAGTTGTTGTAAACTTTATGAACTATCTGTGGTTTAAATTTGGGATCATTTGGTCCAATAGGCTAAAAGTTATGGCTCTTCCAAGTTGGGTTCCAGAAATAGGTGTTCTCTGTTTTTCTGGGACAGAACCTAGAACTTTGTTTAATTGACCTGTTTAACTTGGGAATCCTGCTGTGATGTCTAAAGATGAAATATAGACAATTTCATAAGCTTTCCATAATGTCCTCATTCATGTTTGTTGGATCTATATAGCAATAGTTATGATCTGTTTACTGAGCTTTTCTGTTATGGGATGCTTGCTGTTTGTAGTTTAACTTGGTAATCTTCCTCAGTAGTTAATCATCTTGTGTGAACTTCTAATGAGAGTTACTCCGTAAATGAGTGTCCAGTGAAGTTCTAATTATTTTATCAAGCTTTCATCCTCATTTAGGATGCACACATTGTTATTCATCGTGTATGCAATAGGTGCATCGGAAGCGGCGACCTCGTTCGAGCCCAACCTAGTGAATCCCGAAGGGCAGGAGATCAATCCGGAGGCGGAGGTCCAGCCAGCCGGACACGAGGAGCCCAAAGAGGAGATCGAGTGCCCTAATCACGAGCTAGCCTCATTCGTGAAAGGCAAGCCCCGGAGCATCTTAAGTCTCCCACTTTAATTTCGAAAGTTTACTTGAATATGTTATATCTATTGATGCATTACGTATAGGAGTTGTGATGAAACCCTTGCTGCATTATCCTTATTCCTTGTCCAGATATCTTACCATTGCCTGGTCATAGAGTTAGGATCGAGTAGCAGCTTAGCCATGATTAAGTCGGTAGAAGTCGGGTGATATCCTGTCACCTGCGCGAGATAGGGTTGTGTCGGATCACGATTGTCTATATGTACTATCGTGGAAAGAACCTGATTAAAATGACTTAAGCCGGGCGGAGTTTTGCAAGGTTGTAGTAACTCCGTCTGTGGCAGCTAAGGACCGATCGTTGCACGTCCTCTTGTCATGTTGAACACATGCCTAACACTTAGTTGGCCGGATAACTCGTTCCGACCGCGAAGCCTAGTAGTATGACTCAGGCTGGAAGACCGGCAAGTATAAAGTGCGCACTACCAGAGGAAGTGCGGTGTGCGGGGGACCATTGGCGTAAGAACAAAGGCAGGTTAGTTAAAAGTCCTGACCTCCCTGGCAGAGTGGTAGCCCTAGGAGTGCGGCGCTGATCGAAGTCGTGATTCCTGAGTCATACCAAAGGTGACCCGTTTGCTCTCTGACGGCGGATGCTTGGGTGAGTGCTAGGAATAACCCTCTAGCTAGATAGGAATCGATTCGAATCGCTGTCTCTCCCGGATAGTGTGAACTTGACAGAGCAGCGGCAAGCGTAGCATTCACTAAAGAACAATGGTTCGTGATAATGATGATAGCAAGGAAGAGCATTTGATGAACTTGATATGGTTATTATTGTTTGTATTAATCAAAGTGAAGTTCTTTAGTACAGGTGCTAATCTAGTGCTAGGTTAATAAAGATTAATATGATGCCTTTACAACTGGGATAGTAATCACTTGAGTTGTAATAACTAATTAACTCCGATGTGGTGCCGTATCGACGGCAGTGAATGACTATGTAACATTCGCTGTGTTATGTTGAACTATTACGATCTTGGTTTGTTGCTATTAACACCATTTTTGGACACGTACCCAGGGATCAGTAAAGTACAAATCGGCAGATGGAGCAACGGTAACTAGTCTGCAGGTAAGTTGCCGATGAGGATGGTTGCCGATGAAGAGACGATTGAATGTGACTAAGTCCAGAGGTGGTGACGTGTTCGTACCGATGATCAGTATTAGTGTTTGCCGATGGCCATGATAGGAGGTCTGCCGATGACTCTGAAGGAAAGCGTGGAGATTACCGATTGATCTGTGGCGGTGTCCCGGTCGGTTACAAGGGGATAGTTTTATGTTTTCTTTAGTTATATAAATTCGTTTTGTATATGAATTCCGTTTAATTTGGAATTCGAGTCCTAGTCTTGTCTGATTGTAGCTCTTTGAGCAGGGTATAAATGTAGACCCTAGGGCCTTGTAATGAACAATCTATCAATCAATAAAACACAAGTTTTAACTCATATTCCAGCATCTACTTTTTCGACGACTTCGTCATATTTTCTTTTTATTATGAGTTCTTAGGAATTCGTCGACTTAAGCTCGGCGTGTTCTCAAGTTCCGCATGATCACCTCTTGGTCGTGACATCCGGGTGCATCGTTGTTGTCGGGACCAAAGTGGTCGAGTTACCAACTTTGTCGATTGTAAGGTCAAATCTACTGGCACGCCTTAACGTTTAAATCGGGTATTAGCCCTTTGTGTTTGCAGATCAGTTTTGCATCAACACATCTTTTGGCACGCCTGGTGGGACAAGATTAAAGATCAAGATCGACATGGCGAATACCGAGTTCGATCTGGAGAACGTCATCCCTATGATGGAAGCCAATCTCAGAGATGAGCAAAAGCAAGCTATTGCAAAAGCCATGGAGGACTACAAGCAGCAATGTTTGAAATCCTTCAGCATCAACAGGAGTGGCGAGGTGATCCAGAAGGAAGCATTGCCGGCACCTCGGCAGATTACTTTTGAAGCCAATCCTGGTAAACTTCAAGACATGGTTGACAATGCTATTAACCGTGCCTTGATCAATCAAGTTGGTGTGCTGTCCAACATGGTTTTCAATGCTGTGGCTAGAATTTTCAAAGAAGGACAGTTGCCACCCAATTATGTGGGCCCTGCCCATCATCAGCCGGGATCACCAGTGGTTACAGCTCCATCGGCTGCTACAGCCGCTGCGGGTATAGAGGTTACTTCTCCTCCAAGCACATTAGGGCTCACTAATGTGCAATGTACGCCGATGACAACCAATCCATCAACTTCAGATGAGCAAATCAAGCTTGCCACAGATCTATTAGCATCGGCAATGTCGGGATCTGTTCCTCCCAACTGGTGGGGTTATGGTATGCCCCCAGAGATGATGTTGAAGACGCCTGGCACATCTCAAACGGCTGACATTAGAGGCAAGGCTCCTATGGCATCGGCACCTCCAAATCTGCCGATGAATCAGAGTCCCCAGTATACTACAACTACTACTGCAAGACCTTACACTTGGAATTCTCAAGCTCCAACGTTCTAGATGCCTAACGCATCAGCAGATTCAATGCCGACGCAGCAGAGGTTTATGACACAACCAGGGTATGTCAATTCAATGATGATGCCTAATTTCTAGCCATCGGCAGGGTTTATGCCGATGAATGCTAACAGTGGATGGACTGGGCAGTTAGTCTTTCCACAGATGCCTCAACAGAATCATCAGGCTCCAGGGTTTCAACAAGGCCAGATCCAGCCTGGGTTCCAAAATCAAGGGTTGGCCAACCAGCCGATGAATCTTGGTCAGCAAATTGGTGGTCAGACGATGAACCCCATGTTCAATGCAGATCGTGCACCTCAGAGACACGTGGAAGCATATCAACAAGTGCCAGATCCGCAACCACCTCATCGGCAAGATGCCGATGCTTATTGGGCCGATAAGATAGCTGAAGTGATGAGGAACCAATCTGGGATAAAACCTAAAGTCAACACTTACTCTTATCGGACACCGTATCCTCCTACATATGATTTGATCCCACTTCCAAATCGGTACAAGGTACCAGATTTCACTAAGTTTTCTGGACAGGATGATACATCGACCATGGAGCATATCAACAGGTTCATCATTCAATGTGGAGAAGCTGCTAACAGAGACGAGTTAATGGTTCATTTGTTTTCATCATCCTTGTCTGGATCGGCTTTTACCTGGTTCATAACTTTACCTCCAAACTCAGTGATTACTTGGGCTGATCTGGAGAAGCAATTCCACACATACTTCTTTTCTGGAGTTCATGAGAAGAAGATCACCGATTTAGTCAGGTTGAGGCAACGTAACGATGAATCAGTTGAAAGCTTTGTGCAGAGGTTATGGGAAGTCAAGAATAAATGTTATAGCCTGGTTCTGGATGATCAGCAGCTTGCCGATTTGGCTTTTCAGGGGCTGTTGCCACATATCAGAGACAAGTACACTTCTCAAGAGTTCGAAAGTCTGAGTCACTTGGTGCAAAGGATTTCTGACCAAGATATTAAGCCTTTTGAACCCAAAAGAGCATTGAACAAAAAGGTATCATTTGTTGATGAAGTAGCAAGCTCAGATTCTAATGAGGAGCCAGTCATCGGCTTAGCAGAATGGGTGAAGAACAAAAAGCCGATGTCTTGCCCTTTGGGGCATAAAGAGCTCGAAAAGTTTGCATTTGACATTACTAAGGCCGATAGGATATTTGACTTTGTACTTCAGGAAGGGCAAATCAAATTGTCGCCTAATCATGTGATTCCATCAGCTGAAGAATTAAAGAAGATGAAATACTGCAAGTGGCATAATGCAACCTCTCACAGCACCAATGAGTGCAAGGTTTTTAGGCAACAGCTGCAATCGGCTATAGAATCTAGGAGAATCAAGTTTGATAATTCCAAAGCTCGGAGGCCGATGAAAATCGACCAACATCCTTTCTTAACAAATATGTTGGATGCCAAGGGAAAGACCAAGGTCTTGACGTCGGAAGCAGCTGAAAGAAGTGCATCGGTAGATCCCCAGCATCAAATTACTGCTACGGATGCCAAAGGAAAGGGTTTGATCCATGAAGGAAATAGCTTAGGAAGGCCTCCCCGATCTGGTATTGTAATAACTCATAGAAGGCATCGGGAGACTTGGCAGCAACATGAGGATCGGTATCGACGCCAGCAGGAGGGTTATCGTCGGGAGGAAGAAAGATGCCGACAGGAGTGGAATCAGCACAAGGATCATTGGAACTGCTCGTTCTTTATCCATTGCTGGGAGCAGAACATTAAATTACCCACCATTAGAGATTGCCCTGAATGCAATGGTTATGATCGATATGACAGATCCGATCGGCGCTATCAAGATGATGATCGGCGATTTAATGGGCCGATTAGAGGAAGAGCGTTAGTTCATGATCGGCTGGGGGGCAGACTTAGTGTACATGATAGGCTTGGTGATAGAGTTGAATATTTTCCCAGGAACCAGGAAGAGCTTGAAGAGATGGCCAATGCACGAGTTCCTGATGAGTTCATATTTTGTAGGGACGCTAATACTTATCGGATGGAGTCAAGGGAAAGCCGTCGCCCATCGGCAAGGCAGCCACAACTTCCTCCATGGTGTCCGGAGGGATTGACTAGGACACAGAAAAGGAGACTGCAGTGCGAAAGACGAGAAGAGCTAAGCAACGGCGAGAACTTTGGCCAGTCTGGGTATCAGCGACAACCGGATCCTAAGGGAAAAGGGCCATCGGCAGATGTTAACATGGTATTTATATTGCCGATGGAGTTCCTTGTGCCATCAAGTGATGATGAGGAACTAGATTTTTCGACCAGATAGCTCAGTTGGCTCTAGATCCAATGACAGCTATCTTTGAAAAGCCTGCCGATAATTAAAGGAAGCATCTTAAAGCTCTGTTCGTCAAAGGAAGAGCTGATGGTCAGCCGATGACCAAGATATTAGTTGATGGTGGGGCTGCTATTAATATCATGCCATATGCAGTCTATCGGAAACTTGAGAAAGGAGATCAAGATTTGACCAGGACCGATATGATGCTAAAAGACTTTGAAGGAAATGTGTCTCTAGTTAAGGGGGCAATATGTGTCGAGTTTACCATCGGTAGCAAAACCTTGCTGACAACTTTCTTCGTGATCAGTGGAAAAGGTGCTTATAATTTGCTGCTAGGGAGAGATTGGATTCATGCCAACTGTTGCATCCCGTCTACAATGCACCAGTGCTTGGTTCAGTGGGTAGGTGACAAGATTGAGATTGTTCCGGGGGATTCTTCTTATGTCATTGCATCGGCTGAGGCGGACACTTATGAAAGGACTAGGTGTATCTCAGGAAAAATTTGGGAGAAGGATTTCCTCAAAGTTGCTGATTATGAAATTCCACCGATCCAAGCAGTCGGTTCTGATGAGGAGTTTTAATGGATAGGTTCACCGATGATGGAAAATTAGGCCAGGGGTTCACATCGGCTGATGATTTGGTAGAGGTAGATATAGGTAGTGGTGATAAGCCTAGACTTACTTTTATTAGAACTAAGTTAAATTCTGAGTGTAAGCAGCAGTTAACCGATTTGTTAAAGGAATATAAAGATTGCTTTGCTTGGGATTATACTGAGATGCCTGGTTTAGACCGATCGATTGTTGAACATCGGCTACCCATCAAGTCTGGATTTCGGCCATATCAACAGCCAGCTCGCCGATGTAATCCTAATATTCTTCCCGATATTAAGGCCGAAATAACCAAACTTATCGAGGCTAAATTTATTCGGCAATGTCGGTATGCCGAGTGGATTTCTAATGTTGTTCCTATTTACAAGAAAAATGGGAAGCTTCGGGTTTGCATTGATTTCAGGAATCTTAATAAAGCTACGCCGATGGATGGTTACCTAATGCCAGTTGCCGATCTACTAGTTGATGCTGCGGCTGGGCATCGGATCATAAGATTTATAGATGGCAATGCAGGATATAATCAAATATTCATGGCTGAAGAAGATATTCCAAAGACTGCATTTAGGTGTTCTAGTCATGTTGGGTTGTTTGAATGGATAGTTATGACCTTTGGTTTGAAAAATGCTGGTGCTACTTACTAGAGGGCTATGAATTTTATCTTTCATGAGTTCATCGGCAAGCTGGTGGAAATTTATATTGATGATGTGGTGGTTTAGTCTGGAGATTTCACAAAGCATCTTGCCGATTTGCGAAAGGTGTTGGAATGGACAAGGAAACATGGTTTAAAGATGAATCCTAATAAGTGTGCATTTGGTGTATCGGCAGGGCAGTTTCTTGGTTTCATGGTGCATCAGAGAGGAATTGAAATTAGTAGACGATCTATTGATGCTATCAACAAAATTGTTGCCCCTACCAACAAGACTGAGCTCCAATCCTTGATCGGCAAGGTAAATTTAATCAGGCGGTTTATATCTAATTTGTGTGGTAAAATTCGTGCTTTCAGTCCTTTACTTAAATTGAAAGCCGATCAAGAGTTCATATGGGGGAAAGAGCAACAATTGGCTTTAGATGAAATCAAGAATTACTTGATAAATCCTCCAGTTTTGATTCCACCTCAGCAAGGAAAGCCTTTCAGATTATATTTGTCTACCGATGGGATGGTCATCGGTTCGGCTTTGATTCAAGAATTTGAAGGGAAGGAGCGTGTAATTTACTATTTAAGCAGAAGATTGATTGATGCTGAGACCAGGTATTCGGCCATTGAAAAATTATGTTTATGCCTGTATTTCTCATGTATTAAGTTGAGGCACTATTTGTTATCGGCTGAATGCACTGTTATATGCAAAGATGACGTGGTCCGATATATGCTATCTATGCCGATTATGAGTGGCAGAATCGGTAAGTGGATCTTGGCACTGTCGGAATTCGATCTGCGGTACGAATCGGCTAAGGCGGTTAAAGGGCAGATTATGGCCGATTTTGTGACTCAACATCGCGGTACGGTGAAGGCTTTGGAAATTGTACCTTGGACGCTCTTCTTTGATGGATCCACTTGTGACCGGGGGGCAGGAATCGGCATAGTGTTGATTTCCCCTCAGGGAAGGAAGTATGAGTTCTCTTTGCCGATTGTTACCACGTCAACAAATAATCAAGCCGAGTATCAAGCTTTAATCAAGGGATTGGAATTGTTAAAAGAAGTTCATGCTGATGCCGTTGAAATCTTCGGGGATTCTATGATAGTTATAAATCAATTAGCTAGAAGTTATGAATGCCGAAGTGAAGTTTTAATAACGTATTACGAAAAGAGTATGCAACTGTTAAAGGAATTCAAAGATTTCCGATTAGAGCATGTTCCTCGATTGCATAATGAGGAGGCTAATCGGTTGGCTCAACATGCCTCGGGATATCAGCCCATATTAGATACAATATCGACAATTAGTGCCGATGATTGGACAAAAGAAATCATTGATTATTTAAAGGATCCATCTAAGAGGGTTGAGAGGCGTGTTCGGTTTCAAGCTACCAAATATGTGCTCCTCGAAGATGAATTGTATTATCGAACAATTGATGGAATTCTTCTTAAGTGCTTGAGTGATGATGAAGCTAAGAGTTTGATGGGGGAAATCCATGAAGGAGTGTGTGGAGCACATCAGTCGGCTTTTAAGATGAAATGGGTGATTAGGAGGAACGGGTATTATTGGCCAAATATACTTGAAGATTGTTTTAAATATTTCAAGGGATGTCAGAAATTTGGTAATGTTCAAAGAGCGCCCGCATCGGCCATGAATCCCATTATTAAACCTTGGCGGTTCCGTGGATGGGCTATTGATCTAATCGGCCAGATTTACCCACCATCAAGCAAGGGGCATAAGTTTATCTTGGTTGCCACTGATTATTCCACCAAGTTGATGTTGACAGTCCTTAATGCTCACATTTAACCATCAACTAATCATGGAAAAGGACCTATATGCAATCAACACCCATACTTAGGGTTTTAGCTGACAGAATTCCATGAGTTTTGGTGTTTGTCTATTTCTGCAGGGGGTTGTCAGGAAATACGGAAGAAAGACCCACACGTCGGGTTTACATAGAGATATTAACGTGCCGCGCAATTTTTTATCATCTAGAAGACTCTAGAAGCCACGGGAACGAACGGGAAGCCGAGAGGACACAGGGACAGGGCGCCCACCCTCCTCTCCTGGGCGCCCGCCCTCACATAGAGTCCAATCAGGACTCTCTTTCGAGATATTGCTCCACCGACCTAAAGGATCAAGGATAACCATTCAATCAATGTCGGTTTGATCCAATGGCCCATATTCACTTGAAGGGAATATAAAACCAGACCCCCTAGCCCCTGGAGATCATACCTCTTCTACAGAATCAAAGTTAGGGCTTCAATTCTTCATCCAAGTAGAGGGGATCCCTCTAGTTCTTCTAGTTCTACCTCTAGTTCATCTAGTTCTAGTTCTAGTTCATCTAGTTCTAGTTCTAGTTCTTCTAGTTCTAGTTCTAGTTAGTTCTCGCTGTAATCTAGAAAATAGGGAGAGAGAAGAGGAGAGCGGAGGAGGAGCCGGATCTGTCGGATCTTCCTCAACATTGTACTTTTGCAGCAACTGGTTCGTTCTTCATCGTTCTCCAGGTTCTTCAATTCATAATTTCTGAGTTCTTGAATTACTTTTATTTACATTCAAGTTATTTATTGGATTCCCGCTTGCATCAAGTGCTCTAGTCTTTATAAGGCTAGAGTAGTAATTAATAGATTAGACGTGGTGTTTAGTCTTGCAATTACCTGGAATTGCACCCAATCCTACGGATTGTTGTGGTAGCCTTAGGGTAGTGACAGCCCTAACGATCGACGTATTCCACCTCGTTCGGATCGGTGTTTGTAGGACCGTAGTCAGACCTTCCTAGCCCCCTTCTCATCTCTTTCTGTGGTTAGTGCTCTGATGTCCCGATATAGATAATCTTGAAGTAATTCTTGATTCTTAGATCAACTAGAGAACTCTCAGGAAACTTCCTCTCTTCCCACCAAAAATAATTATATAGTTATCCTTGGGCGATCTTGGATCTTAATTAGTACGCTCACGTTCTCTATGGAAAATCGATACTCTGGAATACTCCCGGGTGAAGGCTACATCGGTATCCGTGCGCTTGCGGATTTTTCTGTTTGCGTTTAACGGTAGCTTTGCTAGTTTCGAACCAAGTCGTCCGTGTATCCTTTTTCTTTTCCTTTTTTACCACACTCACCTTACCATTTTCACCATACCACATGGATTTCACTCTAAGCATTAATGAGCATGGAATTTATTTCATAGCCACTTCATTTACTCCTTGCTCATATGCAATATCTTCACAATCCATTGGTCTCTCCAACATCACCACATTCGAGATCTCCAATGCCCTCATCCTTTCTATTTATAAAAACTTTAAAAGGGCGGCTGTTGATGCATACGTCTATATTAAATATCGCAGATCTCGTTGAGTTGATCTTGATATAGGTCAGCGTTGGAGGGGAAACCACTTCGCTGACATAAATTGATGGTTTCCCAAGGACAAGCTTAGTATCGTAAAACAAGCACTGATCAGATTGTAACATGAGCTTTTAATTATTTGCAACATTACCTTGTGTATTGAGCATATAAGGATAATTGTAAAAAAAATTCCTTCCGGTATTCTTGTCACTAACATTTTCAGGATTGGAGAAAGAAGATCAGATGAATGACAAGCATAAGGTATGTCCAACCAATCATCATGCAACATTGAATTAAATTCATTCAAACTTGAATTTTGCAAAATTCAAGCTTGGGGGAGTACTTTACATAAAAACATCCTTTGCCATGTTGCTATGTTGGTTGTCCCTACCTTTGAGACATGCTCAATTTGTTAAATACTAATCACACTACTTCATCTCCACTTGAGTAGATCTCTATAAACGCTCTCATGCTACCTTTATTTGCTTTATTATATGTCTAGGCTTGGAGTAGTTTCATTTATCTCTTAATTAAGCATGGTGCTTAGTTTAGGGCTGATGATCTTACTTCCAAGGGATTTTAAATTAAGCATGGTGCTTAGGTTAAAATGCCCTTCTAAATCAAATTAGACATGGTGTCTAGGTTGATTTTTTAGCCGATAGTATGCTATAGTAGATATTGGATATTTTGTTGGACTAACCCCTGCAGGAAAGTTTTCAATATCGACCTCGGAAGTCCTGAGATAAACTCACATTGGAGACAAAGAGAGAGACACATGAAGTTTAACAATTTACACAAGGAAGGCATAGCTCACAAGAGATGATCCATGGAGGGTGCCACAAACACGATGCACAACCACTGAGAAAAGAAAGCTTCCACAAGGTGATACTGTACCATCACTCTTCAAGTAAGGTAACATCTTAAGGTACTCGACTATCACTTCTATAAGCTTCTCCTTAGTTCTGGCGTTCACATGAATAAAAGAGACAAACATGTATGATTTACAACTATAAGATTAACCAACCCAATCGATTCAACATGTTTAGTCCTTCCACCTTTGTGATCCCACACTCCTAATCATATGAACTAAAATGTTGCACATGCAATCTTTGGAAGATATATATATATATATATATAAAAGTATAGATAGATTATCTTTCCATTAGGTTGAGTGATCTGATCTGACAAATGTTTTACATGCTACACTCATGATCTTATTATCCATCAACTTTGTCTTGCTCGCTGTGCTTAAGGTTAGAGAAGAACAAATACACTTTTGGTTCTGTTGGTGTTTTCCACCAACAGGGCCCATGCACTTGATCTCTGCCTTGTCTCTATGAGCAGGTACACTTCGAGCAAAATATGACGGAGTTCTACAACTCCCAGACTCCACCAAGTGAAGAACTTGGATCTACGAGTACACACACTGGAGATACTGGACACTCAGGCAATCACTGCCCTGAGATGCTTGAGGATGTAAACTACATCAACAACAACAACAACAACAACTACTACTACTACTACAACCGTCCTCAACAAAACCAAGGTTGGAATCAATAGAGGCCTCACTACTTAGAGAGGCAATATAGGACGCCCCGTCATCCCAATCTCCATCGGCATGGTGGACTTCCCAGAAGCACTCTGCGACTTTGGCTCCAGCATCAACATTATGCCCAGGGTACTCTATGAAAAATTCTTTACACATCCTTTATTAGAAACAACCATGTGTTTGCAGCTTGCAGATCATACGCTAAGTTTCCCAAAGGAAATATTGAACAACCTCTGCATCCGAGTTGGTACCTTATACGCCCTAGTAGACTTCGTGGTGATAGAGACCGGTTCTGATGAGAGGGCACCCGTCATCCTAGGGAGGCCATTCCTGAACACCTCGGGAGCTGTCATCTACGCTAGTGCTGCCAAGATCAGTTTCTACATCAAGGGAAGGAAGGAGACGTTTTCCTTCAAGAACAAGACTACACAAATCTCAGAGCAATCCCGACATGAACCAAGGAAGAGGACCAACAGGAGGAACAGGAACAAGCAAATATGGACCGAGTCAGCTAAGATGATCACTGCAGTTCAAGGAGGTCAAGATCGTCGACTTAAGTCACCGTTTCTGACCTAAAAGGACGACCCAAGTATGCCAAGCATCCAGTGCTCCATTAATGGATACAACTTACAGAAGACGCTTTGCGACATCGGATCAGGCGTCAACATAATGGCCGCAGTCACCTATCAACTCCTATTCGGAACCATGCCCCTAAAACCGACATACATTCAGCTCCAGATGATTTTCAGGTCATTGACATGGGAGAAGACGAGTATGATCCACCCACCATTCTTGGAAGATCGTTCCTCAACACTATCAAAGTTATCATCTATATTGGAACCGGAGAAGTCCACATGCACTTCCCCTCTGAGAAGGTACGCCACTACTTTAATGATTCTAACTATATAGTTTAAGATTCTAAATAGGTCAGGACAAGAAGAAGACAACGCAACCGAAACCAGAGGAGGCAAATCATCAAGGATGGATGGGCAGACTACGAAGGAGAAGTGGTAAGGTCTGAAGACATACAGCTTGAACAGAACTATCCTGAGGAGACCATAGCACCGAGTCAGGTGTGTAGAGAGAAGATAGTTATACACGAAGAGGAGGCACCGCCGGAACCACCGACTACACCACCCAGTGAATCCCAGGACGACTGAGAAAACGAAGAGTCCCGTTCAGAGGACTTCAAAACACCGAACGCCTTGCCAAGAGGTAAACTTGGTAGTTATCTTTTTCCTTTCAATTATTTTAAAATAGTTTGCTTAGTTAATCAGGTTCATATCATCTTGAAAAGAAAATAAAAATGTTAAAAATAGTAAGCCCCATGTGAGTATGCTCATGGCATAAAACTCATAAGTACATTCACTGTGATGGCATAAAAATAAAATAAATATATTCCTGTCCTATAAAAATAAAAATACGAAAATAAATTTATGATCCTACTAAAGAGAGTAACATTTATTGAGGAGGCTCAACATGATAAAGGCAAGATATTTGTGCTAACACTTAACTAGTTCCACAAAGCTTTGTTGTCTATTTGAGCTTCACAGAATTCAAGGATCAAAGAATACTAGCAGTGGACATCCTAATCGCTGTCAGGGTACTGCCGACATTTAAATACACCTTCGCCACCTGCTAGCTATACCAGGAGAAATTACGTCAAAATCCAGCTTGGGGGAGAGCACCCCCACTTATCCAGCTAAGTGTTCTACTCACGTTTATATTTTACTCAAATAATAAAAAGATGCATAATCATAAAAACCCAAATAAAGATTTTGTGCTTATATATATCTTTGCTTAGTTTGCTAAATAAATAAATAAATAAAGTTTGCTATGAACCCTCATGATAAGCTCTCAGATGGAAATGATGAATAGTTGTCTCTGCCAAGACTAGTTCTCAGAATTGAAATCTCTCTCAAGTTTAGGCCTGACTGTTATTAATTAAGATTTGCTGTAAACCTGAACTTGTGGGGAGAGTACTTGATCTAAAGTCTAAGATGTTAACAGATACGATATGGGAAGGTTGAGCTGCTGTTTATCTATTCCTAGAGATGCTAGAATTCTGGAGAATTTTATCTTTGAAAATCTTTAAAATGTTGCATGATGAGTTCCTGTATGATGAGAGTTTAAATTCCTACCACAGCCATATATACATGCTTGCTAGACTTTGAGCCACACATTTACTTTTTACTGCTTATGAGCATTGAGTCTGGTCAAGCTGTGTAGACCCTTAGGAGCTTGTCATGTGGTTAAATCAAGATTCACTTGCACATTCACTCACACATGCTGCTTCTACTCCGGAAGTACGCATCCACATATATCCACCCATTTCCATCTCCAAAGCCACCCAAAATATTCTACTCCTAATCTGGGAGAGAATAGCCAAAAACATTTCTATTTTTCCCCTGTGAAATAAATGCTCAAGTTATCTTGGTTACTACCACTTGCTATATTATTTCAGTAAATGAGTGCTCTAGAAAAAAGAAAAAAAGAGAAGATGCGAGGAAATAAAAAGGGGCAAGTGCCCGGAACCTCGAAAGAAAAAAAAGTGAGACGAGAGGTAAAAATGGACAAGGGTCTGACAGTAGAATTAGGGGTACAAGATACCCACCTGAGAGAAAAGAAAAAAAAGAAAAAATAGAGCATCTCATTCTCTCCAAAAGTTTCAAAAGAGCAAGGAAGGTATGTATCCCCTCAAAAGAGCACACGTAGAATTAGACTTTCACCATTGTTATCACCATCATCACCATACACCATTCATTCGCCACACATGCACATCTTGATTTGACTTATTGACTTGATCTTCTGGATCCATGGTTTAACTATGCAACAAATGTCTTGTAAGTATGTATTAGCTGTCTCCCACCTATGAGTCCAGATATCAAAACCTTATTAGAGTAGGGTGATAGAGAAGGCAATGCCACTATGCCTCATACCAAAAATTCCATATACTTTGAGAGAAGGCATATACCATTACTGCCTTGGTAAGGATCCAGAAATACCACAAAAGAGAGACTAGAGAGAGTCATACAATGAATCTCTAAGTTTTATTTGAAAATCTGCAAAAACTCCAGAGCTATAGTTAATCGAAGAACAAGAGACATGGTGCTTGACTAGACCGTTCTATCTTTTAACTGCTCAAGACACAAGTGACGGTTACAAGCCCCATGGTGGAAGGTAATATGAGTAAGTTTAAATCTTAACAGTTTACCCTAACCCAGAGATGAGATCTTGTTTGAACGCATGTGTATCTTTAAGGCATGAAACCACTACAGAAACTCTTGAGTTCATCTTTGCTCAGGGACGAGCAAAGGTTATGCTTGGGGGAGCTTGTTGACGGTCCTTAATGCTCACATTTAACCATCAACTAATCATGGAAAAGGACCTATATGCAATCAACACCCAGACTTAGGGTTTTAGCTGACAGAATTTCATGAGTTTTGGTGTTTTTCTATTTCTGCAGGGGGTTATCAGGAAATATGGAGGAAAGACCCACACGTCGGGTTTACATAGAGATATTAACGTGCCGCGCTATTTTCTATCATCTAGAAGACTTCAGAAGCCACGAGAACGAACGGGAAGCCGAGAGGACACAAGGACAGGGCGCCCGCCCTCCTCTCTTGGGCGCCCGCCCTCACATAGAGTCCAATCAGGACTCTCTTTCGGGATATTGCTCCACCGACCTAAAGGATCAAGGATAACCGTTCAATCAATGTCGGTTTGATTCAACGACCCATATTCACTTGAAGGGACTATAAAACCAGACCCCCTGGCCCCTGGAGATCATACCTCTTCTACAGAATCAAAGTTAGAGTTTCAATTCTTCATCCAAGTAGAGAGGATCCCTCTAGTTCTTCTAGTTCTACCTCTAGTTCATCTAGTTCTAGTTCTAGTTCTAGTTCCTCTAGTTCTAGTTCTAGTTAGTTCTAGTTGTAATCTAGAAAATAGGGAGAGAGAAGAGGAGAGCGGAGGAGGAGCCGAATCTGTTGGATCTTCCTCAACATTGTACTTTTGCAGCAACTGGTTCGTTCTTCATCGTTCTCCAGGTTCTTCAATTCATAATTCCTGAGTTCTTTAATTACTTTTATTTACATTCAACTTATTTATTGGATTCCCGCTTGCATCAAGTGCTCTAGTCTTTGAAACATTAGAGTAGTAATTAATAGATTAGACGTAGTGTTTAGTCTTGCAATTACCTGGAATTGCACCCAATCCTGCGGATTGTTGTGGTAGCCTTAGGGTAGTGATAGCCCTAACGGTCGACGTATTCCACCTCGTTCGGATCAGTGTTTGTAGGACCGTAGTGAGACCTTCCTAGCCCCCTTCTCATCTCTTTCTGTGGTTAGTGCTCTGATGTCCCGATATAGATAATCTTGAAGTAATTCTTGATTCTTAGATCAACTAGAGAACTCTCAGGAAACTTCCTCTCTTCCCACCAAAAATAATTATATAGTTATCCTTGGGCGATCTTGGATATTAATTAGTACACTCACGTTCTCTGTGGAAAATCGATACTCTAGAATACTCCTGGGTGAAGGCTACATCGGTATCCGTACGCTTGCGGATTTTTCTGTTTGCATTTAAAATACCCAACAGTGGGTTGAGGCCATTCCTTTGAAAAAAGTTACATCGGCCAATATGATTGATTTTGTGAAAGAGCATATTATTTACCGATTTGGTATTCCTCAAACGATTACTACCGATCAGGGTACTATGTTTACATCGGGAGAGTTTGATGAATTTGCAATCGGTATGGGGATTAAAGTGTTGAATTCTTCTTCTTATTATGCTCAAGCTAATGGACAGGCCGAGGTGTCTAACAAAGGAATTATTAAACTTATCAAACAAAAGATTGAGGGAAATCCTAGGAGGTGGCATACATTGTTGAATGAAACTTTATGGTCGTATCGGATGGCTTGTCATGGGTCGACCAAAATTTTGCCTTATCAGTTGGTGTATGGACATGATGCTGTGTTGCCATGGAAGATTAAAACTGGATCTAGGTGATTATCTTTTCAAGATCAGTTGACTGCCGATGACTATGCTACTTTGGTGAAAGACGAGTTGGATGACTTAGCAGGGCATCGGCTGAAAGCTTTGATGAGTATAGAAGAAAATAAAAGAAGAGTTTCCTGATGGTATGATAAGAAGGTAAAAGCTAAGGAGTTTGCCGATGGAGACTTGTTATGGAAGTTAATCTTACCGATCGGGGCTAAAAGTTCAAAATTTGGAAAGTGGTCTCCGAATTGGGAAGGTCCTTATCGGATAAATCGGTCTGCTCCTGGCAATGTTTAAATTTTAGAAACTCTCGAAGGAGTTGAATTTCCCAGAGCATTGAATGGCAAATATTTAAAGAAATATGACCCTAGCATATGGATTGATGCATGAAGGTTTAAGTGCTGATAACATTCCTATCGGCTCGATCAAAGTGTATCTGGGGCCGGACTCAATGTTTTAAACAGGGGCCGATAACAGTCCTATCGGCTAGACCAAAATAATAAGGAGTTTTTAAAAGAAAAGAACAAGGCATGCCACTGATGAAGAGTTTATATGTTCAGCAGAGCCTGAATCGTCGATATGGCACGTAGACGGATCAGATCGGCTTCCTCTATCACCTTTATGTCTTCATCGGCAGAGCCCTCCACTGACCTCAGTTTCTTCTTCATCTGTAGTGCCTTGTGAGCTTGGATGTTTCGCTCCTCTTCAAGAGTCTTGATTGCTTCAGGCAGCTGGCTTTCTTCTTGTTGAGCTTGGGACAGAGCTTCTTCTACTTCTCTGAGTTCTGGCAACAGGGCTTCTCTTTTCACCGATAGATCAGAGATCTTTTGCTTTAGCACATCTTCTGAGGATTTCAAAATGCTGATGCTATTATGCTTTTCATCGGCAAGAAGCTTTACTTTCATCATCTCTTCTGAGAGCTGGGCGTGAGTAGCTCTATCGGCAAGGCGCTGAGCGGCCTTTTGATACTGAAACTGTCGACTCTCCATGTGAGCAGCCTTGAAGAGGATCTCCTCGGCATCGGCAGGAATTTGGCCTCTGAGAGCCTTGAACAGAGCCTTGGCTGGATCAGAATCATCAACCAGTTGGGCTATGTCCTGATGGAGGATAGCTGATAGGTCTTCCAGCATTGCTCTAATCTCTGCCGATGAGATTCCAACCGCTCGAGAAGAACTTGCTTCCTCGCCTTCATCCTCAGAGATTTCGATGGCGAAGGAGAACAAGCTATCAGGAGAATCCTGTACCTAAAAAGGAAGATAAAATAAGTTATTTTATGATCAAGTACTGGTGATGATAAAAATAGAGATCAGGTAACTTACTTGTTTCAGAGCTATCTCTCGCATCTGACTAGTTGGGCCGATGGAACCACAGGTTGATCGGCTGGAGTTGCCGATGGAACGATGTCAGCTGAAAATTAACAGAGGTAATTATAAATTGGAAAAATAGGTTCATCGGTAATAAATAGAAAGTATGTTACCTTGAGGGGGTGCAGTACTTGTCTGAATCGAGGAGACTACCGACGCTATGATTAAGCTTGCTGGATCGGTAGTCTGCTCGTGTACATCAGTCGATGTTTCTTCTGGCTGAGGTTCTTCTGGCTGGAATTCTTCTGTTTGGGGTTCTTCTTGTAACTAAGGAGGAGATGGTGCTTGTTGTATATGAGCCTCTGGATAAGAGGGGGATGATTCCACCAGGATCGGTGACCTTGGAGGAGGGGGAGGCGTTGCTGTTCTCTGGCGCTTCGCGTGTGTTCTGGTACTCTTAGAACCTTTTCTCTTTGGTTGGATGGACTGGGGGCATCGGTAGTCGTATTTCTGGTCTTTGCCGATGTGCCAGTGTGTTGATACAACAATGAAAGTTTTATGAGTACAAGTGAAACAGGGTATTGATGAGGTTTTGATGAAAATAACAAAAGTTACCGATGAAGTTCCCATACTAGCCGATGTGTCCTGAAAAATTGTGTAAGTATAAGAATGGAATCGGTATAAGTTGAAGGGCTCGAGAATTTACCTTGAAGGCTTGTGCCAAAGTAGTGGCAGCCACCGATGGGGATGTTTTCATTCGTTTGGTGGTGACATTCTTGAGACGCACACCCCGATGCATTATAGCAGCCAAGGTTGGAGCGTTGTTGCCGATCAAAGAGATCGGGCCCGATGGAAGGAGTTCAATAGTCCTACCACTCCTGCTGACTAATGGTGGCGTATCATCAACCTGTATACAACGAAGAAAGTGGGTTACCGATGGAAAATGAAAGTGAAAGGATTGAAGCATCGGTTTAAAGTACTTACAGTATTATCAGGGACTTTGTATTTGGGGTCGATCATGCCACGATATGTGAGGGCCGATCTGCAGAACAGATGCTCTTTCCACTCTTCGCACCACTGCTTATATGCTTGAGTAATGAAGAGAGCTGGGATCCAAGCTGATAGATCGACATCTGTATCGACATTCGGCGGGAGTTGGGCTATTCTGATCCACTCAAGATTGCTGGTAATGGTCTCCCTTGGCTTTATCACATTGGCGTAGCAAAGTGCAATCAACAACTGTCCAAAGGCTAGCTGACGAGCTAGTGCCGATGGGTTGTAGAACTCGTAAGTCAGGTTGGAAGCTTTCCCACTACCAAAGAAATTCACTGGTATGGCCCTTGGGGTAACAATTGCCATCATCACATCATGGTCCTTGTTGAGAGTATCATTGAAGGGATGGAAGGTCAGGGGAAATCTAGTGTCTAGGTCTTCATAAGGCATCCATGCCCTCTATTTCCTGGTCAGACCTTCATAGAGAGTCTGAAAGAATCGGCTAACCTAGTCTTCATTACCACCAGTGCCAGGTAAAACTATGGCGGCTTCGCCAAAGTTCAGAGAGGAACGAGTTGCCGATTCTTCTTCATCCAGTTCGTAATCCTCGGCTATGTCCCTCGGGAAGCGCTGTGCAAAGAGGTTGAATTGAAGGCGCTTGTGCATATGGAGATTAAGCCACATGTTGATAAACCACCAAGGACCTCCTAAGTTGCCGATGGGTTGACCGAGCAGAAGTTTCCTGTCTACCTAGTGGAGGAGGTGGTAAACAGAGCCGAGCAGGTATCAGCCAAGGGGAAATCGACCACCATTGGTTAATCTTTCTGCTGCCGATAAATAAACAGAAGTTGGTCATGCCGATCGGCCACAGAATACAAATTTATCCAGCCACATATTCAGGAAAGTGGTCTATTCCTTTGCATTGATAGGACCTGTTCTTCGGTACTTCTGGATGTACCCGGACCAACCGCCGATAGCGCGAGTTTCTACCTTAGCACTAGGTTTGGTGTCGAACAGGTGGCTGTTATCGGCAGTAGATATATCTAAGCCGGTGAGCATAAGTACATCGGCAAGTGTAGGAGAAGCAGGGCCATGGCCAAACACAAAAGCATTGAGTGTGTCTGACTAGAAGTATGAAGCAGCGATCAGCAGTGACTCATTCCTCTCCATATCGGCAAGGGACAACCTAATGCACTGGTCCAATTTCCGCTAGCCCCATTGAACCTCATTTGCATGGCTGACTCTCAAGAACCAATCCTTCCATCCCATGATAGGTCTGGGCCAGGAACAAAAGGCATCTTTCCATAGATCTAGGGAGAAGTTTTCGGCTCTAAAAGGAACTCTGTTTGTCTCTACGTTTATCAGATCGGTGGGATCTGGGTTTCCTAGCGGGCCAAGACATTGGAGGTTAGTTTGATCGGTAGGAATAACGATCTTATCAGCCAAATCCTAGAAGTTTTTGGGGGTAAAAAGAATAACAAAAAGAAAAAGGAATATTCAGTAAGACAAATTGCGGATGAACAGGAGTGCAATAAAAGTGTAGGAGAAAGGGTGGTAGGCTGACCTCAGGAATGACGAAGTTGATGGCCATCTCCTCGCAGGGAAGAAGATCGAAGACTTGGGGGTTGGTGAAGAAAGGCCCTTGTTGAAGTTCTTGGAGTCCTCGGGTAATGCCGCCGCCGTGAAAATGGATTTTGGGCTGTAGAATGACAAGATGGAGGAAGAGTACCAGAGAAGGAAGTATTTAAAGGACAAAACGGACAGGGGCAAATCTGACTTATCTCTTCGCTGCATCCGTGAAATCCGAGGGTGCTCAGGTGGATATGGTAACTGTTCGCATGGTAATCAAGGGATTGCGCAGGTGATTTGACATCAAGCGGTCATGATTTTGGAGATATTTCACTGTACAAGATCTCCTGGTTGGTCCATCGGCAGTTCCCTCTAACGGTAATATTGCCGATGGGCGCATAAGGTGGAGAGATTCGGTTCGGGAGGTTGAGGAATTCGAGGAATATGCAAGAGAATCGAGCTAAGGTTATTCGGATTTGACGAGCGGTTACCAAATTGGGAGAATTAATTGTGGAAAGGCATCATTACTGCAGAGAATTTCGGAGCATTAATGATTTTATACTCTGAAATTGAGGGGCATGTGTTGACACCATTTTTGGACACGTACCCAGGGATCAGTAAAGTATAGAACGGCAGATGGAGCAACGGTAACTAGTCTGCAGGGAAGTTGCCGATGAGGATGGTTGCCGATGAAGAGACGATTGAATGTGACTAAGTCCAGAGGAGGTGACGTGTTCGTACCAATGATCAGTATTAGTGTTTGACGATGGCCATGACAGGAGGTCTGCCGATGACCTGAAGGAAAGCGTGGAGATTACCGATTGATCTGTGGCGGTGTCCCAGTCGGTTACAAGGGGATAGTTTTATGTTTTCCTTAGTTATTTAAATTCGTTTTGTATACAGATTCCGTTTAATTTGGAATTCAAGTCCTAGTCGTGTCTGATTGTAGCTCTTTGTGCAGGGTATAAATGTAGACCCTAGGGCCTTGTAATGAACAATCTATCAATCAATAAAACACAAGTTTTTACTCATATTCCAGCGTCTACTTTTTTGACGACTTCGTCATATTTTCTTTTTATTATGAGTTCTTAGGAATTCGTCGACTTAAGCTCGGCGTGTTCTCAAGTTCCGCGTGATCACCTCTCGGCCGTGACATCTAGGCGCATCGCTATTGTCGGGACCAAAGTGGTCGATTTACCACCTTTGTCGATTGTAAGGTCAAATCGGCTGGCACGCCTACACGTTTAAATCGGGTATTAGCCCTTTGTGTTTGCAGATCAGTTTTGCATCAACAGCTGCAAGTTGGTTTGATGTCCTTCGTGATTTCGGTTGACTACCGGGATTATATGGGCTAATGTATGGAAACTGGATTGCTAGTTGATCGTTTCTGCAGTCGAACTCTTATAATTTGGTCGGTTCTGTGACAGCTGGCATCAGAGCAAGTTTAGCATTATAAATGCAACGTTTGTGTATTTAAAAATAAAAGAGTTTTTAAATAAATTGCGAAAACCAATACTTAATTATGCTAGTGGTCGAATCCTCCATGCCCATATAAGGACTCTAGGTGGCTATATAAGTACTGACTTTTTTGGGGGTTTTGTTTATGCATCTCCGGCTGTACTCAGGTATGGATGTGTGATGACCGCACTATGCTACCCTGTGGTCTAATGGTAGAGGTAGCCTTCATATGTGAATTAGCCGCATATGTCGCTAGATTTAAATTATGCAACGTCGCACCTACGCTCTGGTAAGTGTGAGCTGTGAGAGCATGATCGTCCAAACGGTGGTCTAGGGGAGTGTTCGCGGTGGTTTTCTAGAGTAGTTACTTGTCAAACTATGGAACCACGAAAGAAACTTAATTGGGGAGCATTTGTTTTTCTCGGGTAGCTGTTGTGTCATTGTTTATGCATGTTAGGCATGTATAAGCAATGTGCACTTAGTTTACTGCTTTCTTGAGTGAAATATTAGGAATTGTTGGGCTGCGATGAAGTTTTCTGTAGGTACTCTAACAGCGCACGTGTAAATCGATAGTTATCGTATCGAGAGACGAATGTATGCCACCGTATATCCGTTGGAATATTAATTTTCTAAGTTTGTGAGGACGTACGGTTCGCGCATGCATCATATCGCATTCATACAAACATTCTACCTACTCCTTCCCTTACAATATCGTTCCTTTTAAATTAAATAAATGTTGCTTAAATTAATCCTCTCTTACCCATGGTTATTCCTATTCCTTTCCACAGATGGATGTGCCCATTTCACCTCTCCCCAGTGACACCTTTTTGAGCGAGTTTGGCACTCCTACACTACTCTAGAGGGTGCTACAGTCTGTAGGGTATACTGAGCCACCTCAGTATTCCTGGTGGGAGGTGGACATGACAAGAGGTTTGCAGTGGTTCGCTGTGTAGGGGGTTGTCCCACCACATGGGGGCAGGCCTGCATGGACTGGGTGGACCTGCAACTCAGATGCGCAAACCCGATGTGAAGCAACTCAGGTTGCAACCCATGCTATGTTGCTCAACATATGTCAGAGGTTTGGTGATGAGCTGACAGGAGGGCCAGCGGCCTCAATTCCACAGGCTGACCCAGCAGCAGCGGAGTGGAAGCAGGCTGATGGATGTGCGTTGGTCTGAGGCCGAGGAGAGCGAGCTGAGAGTTCTAGTCCTGCTATGAGTGCTATGATGGTTGTACTCAAGCTGTTCAGTCAGCGAGAGGACACCTATGCCCAGGCGATGGTGGCTGTTCGCCAGGCCCAGGAAATGCAACAGAAGGCTGAAAAGCGTGCTCGCAAGTTTCGCAAGCAAGCTAGACTCCTAGAGCAAGCCCAGAAGGACCGCAATGACTGGGAAGACATTGCGGAGTACCAGAGGCAGCAATGGGTGAAGGCCATTAGAGAGAGAGATCATAAGCAGGATCAGATGAGTCAGTTGGCTAGGAAGAGGGAGACAGTGCAGGAGCGCTTGGTGCTGATCACTCGTGAGAGGGATACAGTGTCGGAGAACAGGCGTCGGGATTGGGAGATGCACCGGATCCAGTCGCTTGAGCGGGAGAATTATCTGCAGGATCAAATTGACCATCTCAACAACTTGCTACACCCTATTCCTCACCCTGCACCAGTGTATCTAGAGGTGGGACCTCAGGTGATCGTGGCCGATGTTGATGGTATGGAGGTAGATGGACTGGCCACGGCTGCACCACCTTTGCACGAGGACATAGAGGACGAGGAGCTTGTGCCAGTTAGCGACGAGGATGGAGAAGCGATCTTCGACGCTGACTCGGACGACGAGCCTGGAGTGTAGTGGGTAGTTGTTAGTTATCCTGTGAGGATCTTTTGTAGTATGACTGTCAGCAGTTATGCTTTTGTAATCTTGATGTAATCCAGAACCTGGATCTTTGACTTATGGCCTGTACTGTGATGGTGTAATAACTTTATGGACCCAATTTTGTTTAACCTTATCATGTTTGACCGGATATGATGATGTTTTCTGTTGTTGTGCATATTGTGGATATCTGTGTCATGTGTTGGATTGGTGATGTTGTTTGTGGAATTGAATCATTGTGCCTTTTTCTGTAAAGTTATTCTCTTGAATACTTTCAAGCATGAATATAAGTTCTTCTACGGCAAATCTTGCCATCATCAATGCTCACTGACTGTGTCAATCGGATGGCAAACTAGGGTGGTCGGAATGCACCGGATGGGCCAGCACCTAATCAGTACAGTAGCTTCAAGGATTTCATGGATACTAAGCCCGCATCTTTCAGAGAGGCTGAAGAACCCCTTCAAGCTGAGGAGTGGCTGAACACGGTGGAACAAAAGTTCCGCTTGCTTCGGCTGACCGATGGTTTGAAGGCAGAGTATGCAGCTCACCAACTGCAGGGTCCGGCAGGCGTATGGTGGAATCAGTATCGGGAGGCTCTTCCGGACAACACTGTTCTTGACTGGAATCTCCTTCGTGAAGCTTTCAAGGGGCATTTCATCCCTCCTGGTGTCATGAAAATGAAGCATACCGAGTTTATGCAGTTAACTCAGGGCAACAAAACCCTGAAGGAGTACTTGCATGCTTTCAATCACCTGTCAAGGTATGCTCCTGAGTTTGTGAGCACTGAGACGAAGAAGATTGCTAGCATCAAGAGGGGTCATGGCCCCAAGCTGTTGAAGACGATGGGCCGCACCAAGTGTGCAACTTTCAATGAGTTTGTCAGTGATGCTCTTACCCAAAAGAACTACAACACTATGTACACTACGACCAAGACTCGCAAGAGGGCTTTTGAGGCCGAGGCAGGGGCATCTCAGTCCAAGGCTCCAGTGGTAGCTAGGCCCCAGTATCGTGCTCCAACTCCTAACCAGCGATATCGCCCTCCAGCGAAGAAGAATTAGGCGAAGACAGGGTTCCGCAAGGGTTACTCCATTGCTCTTCCTAGGGGCAACACTGGTCCCAGCTATGCCAAGACTCCACCTGCCAACCGTCCATGCTAAAACTGTAATCAGACAGGGCACTCGCAAAGCAACCGTCCTTACCCGCCAAAGAAGGGCAACCAAGGGAACGTCCGTCAGGGGCGTGTTCACTATACAACTGTGGAAGCAATCCCTGCTGGTGATGTAGTTACAGCTGGTAAGTTTCTGGTTAATCAATTTGATGCACTTGTGCTTTTTTATTCAGGAGCATCACATTCTTTTGTGAGTTCAGACTTTGTGTCTAAGCATAATCTCAAGGCAATTACACTTGATAAGGGCTGTTATTGCATAAGTGCTGCTGGAAATGATATTTCTTCCAATCAAGTGGTCTTGGGGGCAACTCTAGAAATAGGAGGCCGTCAGTTCCTTGCTGATCTGGTTGTTGTACCCGGTGTGGGTATAGATGTAATTCTGGGTATGAAGTGGATGAGTCACAACGGAGTTCTTATCGACACCACCACTCATGTGGTGATGTTGAGAGACCGGAATACCAAAGAGACATTCTTAGTGCAACTTCCTCGAGATATTCATATCCGTAGCACGATGAATGCAGTTACATCTAGGGCCATCGAGGATATTTCGGTAGTGTGTGAGTTCCCGGATGTTTTCCCTGATGATTTGCCCGAGCTTCCTCCAGATCGGGATGTGGAGTTCAAAATTGAATTGCTTCCAGGTACTGCTCCTATCTCTAGAAGACCATATAGAATGCCACCAAATGAGCTAGCTGAGCTTAAGACCCAACTGAATGAGTTGTTGAAGAAAGGTCTTATTCGTCCTAGTTCTTCTCCTTGGGTTTGTCCGGCTATCTTTGTGAAGAAGAAGGATCAGTCCTTGTGCATGTGTGTGGACTATCGTCCCCTGAATGCGGTGACCATCAAGAATAAATACCCTCTTCCTTGTATTGATATCCTATTTGACCAGTTGTCTAAAGCCAAGGAATTCTCCAAGATTGATTTGCGATCTGGGTACCATCAGATCAAGATCCGTTCTGAAGATGTACCTAAGATAGCTTTCTCGACGAGGTATGGGTTGTATGAGTATCTCGTCATGTCCTTCGGTCTTACGAATGCGCCTGCTCACTTCATGTATCTCATGAATTCGGTATTCATGCCCGAATTGGACAAATTTATGGTAGTCTTCATTGATGATATCTTGGTATATTCTCGCAGTGAAGAAGAGCATGCGGAGCATCTGCGTGTAGTGTTGTCGCGTTTGCGTGAGCATCAGCTTTACGCCAAGTTCAGCAAATGTGAGTTCTGGCTAAAGAAAGTTCCTTTCTTGGGCCACGTCTTATCTAAAGAAGGCATATCGGTGGATCCGGCTAAGGTGCAAGAAGTGCTGGACTAGAAGGTTCCAACTTCGGTGCACGAGGTTCAGAGTTTTCTAGGTCTGGCTGGGTATTATCGTCGATTCATTCCGGAATTCTCAAAAATATCCAAGCCTTTGACTCGCCTACTTCAGAAGGATGAGAAGTTTGTGTGGACGCCAGAGTGCGAAGAAGCATTCCACAAGTTGAGGACATTGCTAACATCAGCTCCTGTCCTAGCTCAACCTGATACCGAGAAGCATTTCGATGTCTTTTGTGACGCGTCTGGTATCGGCCTAGGCTGTGTGTTGATGCAAGAAGGTCGTGTTATCGCTTATGCCTCGCGCCAACTTCGAAATCATGTGGTCAATTATCCTACTCATGACTTAGAATTGGTTGCAGTTGTCCATGCTTTGAAAATCTGGAGGCACTATTTGCTGGGTAATCTGTGCAACATCTACACGGATCATAAGAGTCTCAAGTACATCTTCACTCAACCTGAATTGAACATGCGACAGTGAATGTGGCTTGAGTTGATTAAAGATTATAACCTTCAAGCGCACTACCATCTGGGCAAGGCAAACGTGGTTGCGGATGCATTCAGTTCAGATGGCAGATCCAATGTTGTCACATCTTATGCACCCACTTGTGCTCAACCAGATTTATCTGGAGAGTTCTCTTTGCAATCGAGTCATCGAATTGCAGCAAACAGATGTAGGCATCTACCATATAAAGAGGAAAATAAAAGAAGAAGAAACCAAGCATTTCCGGGTCGATGAAAACGGAATTCTATGGTTCAAGGATCGACTTGTGGTCCCAAAAGACCGTGAGGTACGAAACCAGATTTTATCTGAAGCTCATTCATCCAAGTTGACTATCCATCCTGGTAGTAGCAAGATGTATCAGGATCTGAAACCTCTGTTTTGGTGGACCAAGATGAAAAAGGAGATTTCTGCTTTTGTCGCTCGTTGTGACAACTGTTGTCGTGTGAAGGCCATTCACATGAAAGCAGGCTTACTTCAACCCTTGTTAATTCCTAGTTGGAAATGGGAAGAAGTTAGTATGGATTTCATCTCTGGACTCCCAATTTCTGTTAAGGGTTACGACTCTATCTGGTTGATTGTGGATCGTTTGACCAAGGTTGCTCGTTTTATTCCAGTTCAAACTGATTATCGTCCACATCAGTATGCAGAGTTGTACTTCGAGCACATTGTCCGTCAATATGGTGTGCCTCGAACTATCATATCAGATCGTGGACCAAAGTTCATTGCCCGTTTTTATGAGTGTCTTCATGAGCAGATTGGTACTCACTTGGTTCGTAGTTCTGCTTATCATCCTCAAACGGACGGCCAAACTGAACGGGTTTACCAAATCCTAGAAAACATGTGGAGGGCATGTGCTCTCTCTTCAAAAGGTTCTTGGGTAAAGTGGTTACCGTTAGCTGAGTTATCTTATAACAATAGTTACCAAGAGAGCATCAAGATGGCTCCATTTGAAGCCCAGTATGGTCGTAAATGTCGAACCTCGTTGAATTGGGAGGATTTCGGGGAACGAAGGTATTATGGCATTGATTTCGTGAACGAAGCGGAGCAGCAAGTCCATACCATCCAGCAACATCTGGAAGCTGCTCAAGCTCGTTACAAAAGTTATGTTGATAAGAGAAGGAAACCGATTGAGTTTGCAGTCGGTGACCATGTGTATATCAAGGTGTCTCCGATGAAAGGCGTACAGAGGTTCGGAGTCAAGCGAAAGCTTGCACCTCGCTATGTAGTGTCACAGAACCGACCAAATTATAAGAGTTCAAGTGTAGAAACGATCGCCAAGCAATCAAGTTTCCAAACTTGCGCCCATATAATCCCGGTAGTCAATTGAAATCACGAAGGAATTCAAACCAACTCGCAACAAACCAAGATCGTAATAATTCAACATAAACACAGCGAATGTTACATAGTCATTCATTGCCGTCGAAGCGGCACCACAACGGAGTTATTAAGTTATTACAACACCAGTTCGAAGTAGCGGAAGCAAAATAGTTACACACATACTTTTCAAATTCAGTTCTTAAGTTTGAGTTACTGCCAGAGTCTATGCCATCCTTCCAAAAGCATCAGATACGAGATTGTTAGAGAACCGTGCCCGACGGTTAGTCCTCATCCCCAGCGGGATGGAGACAGGTCTTGCAGAAGCCGTCATAAAAGATGTCATCTGCAACAGGTGGGAATAAACCCTGAGTACGAGGATGTACTCAGCTAGACTTACCCGTCTAATAAAACATAAAAGACACCAAGGATCATGCACGGCTAAGATATAAAAGTAGAGCTGGTTGACTCGACATTTTTGCCAAACGCCTTTTTTAAGACTAACCCAATGTAAGAGCATCATTTTTATTTATCATCAGCCTACCACTAGATTAGCACCTGTACTACAACACATCACTTGATTATTACAAGCAATAATAACCATATCAAGTTCATCATATTTTCCTCTTGCTATCATCATTATCATAAACCAAGTTCATTAGTGAAAGCTACGTTTGCCGCTGCTCTGTCAAGTTCTCACTGACCGGGAGAGACGGCGATTCGAATCGAATTCCTATCCAGCTGGAGGGTTATTCCTAGCACTCACCCAAGCATCCCCCGTCGGAGAGCCAACGGGTCACCTTTGGTACAACTCAGGAATCGCGGCTCCGATCGGCGCCGAACTCCCAGGGCTACCACTCTGCCAGGGAGGTCAGGAATTTTAACTCACCTGCCTTTGGGCTTACGGCAATGGTCCCCCGCACACCACACTTCCTCCGGTAGTGCGCACTTTATACTTGCCGGTCTTCCGGCCTGAGTCATACTACTCGGCTTCGTGGTCGGAACGAGTTATCCGGCCAACTAAGTGTTAGGCATGCGTTCAACATGACAAGAGGACGTACAACGATCGGTCCTTAGCTACCACAGACGGAGTTACTACAAACTTGCAAAACTCCGCCCGGCTTAAGTCAAATTAATCAGGTTCCATCCACGATAGCACATATAGACCATCGTGATCCGACATAACCCTATATCGCGCAGGTGACAGGATATCACCCGACTTCTACCGATTAAAGCATGGCTAAGCTGCTACTCGATCCTAACTCTATAACCAGGTAGTGGAAAGATATCTGGACAAGGATTGAGTAAAATGCAGCAAAGGTTTCATCACAACTCCTATACTTAATGCAGCAATATATATAACATATTAAATAAACTTTCAAAAGTAAAGGGAGGCTTAGAATGCTCCGGGGCTTGCCTTTCACGAACGAAGCTGGCTCGTGATTTGGGCACTCAACTTCTTATCCTTCGGGCTCCTCGAGTCCGACTTGCTGGACCTCCACTTCCGGGTTGCCCTCCTGACCTTCGGGAAACCCTTGCAGATCGAAGGAGACTGCCGTGTCCGATGCACCTATTGCATGCTCGGTGAATAAGAAGGTGTGCATATAAAAGAATGAATGCTTGATCACATAATGGATTCGCTGGGCACTCATTTATGGATTATACAGTTATAACAAGTTCACACAAGCTAACAAGTTAACCTAGTCCAAAACTTACCATGACACTACAACAGCAAACAACATAAAACAGGAGTAACTCAGTAAATAAATCATAACTAATGATAGACAGATCCAACAAACATAAGTGAATACATTCTGGAAAGCTTATGAAATTGTCTACAATTCATCTTTAAACATCGCAGCAAGATTCATATATTAAACCAATCATTTAAACAAAGTCCAAGGTTCTGTCAAAGAAAAACAGAGAGCACCAATTTCTGGAATCTAACTTGGAACAGCTATAACTTTCAAACTACTAGGCCAAATGAGTCCAAAATTAAACCACAGTTAGATCAATAAGTTTATAACAACTTAGATTTAGACAAGTTTCCCAGACAACCAAGTTATCATTAAGCAAAAGTTAAATTACTCCCTTGCTGTCCAGAACAGCTTTTAACCCTAGAATTAATTATTTGATGACATGACCAAAACATAAACCATGCCAACCACATGGCTTATGAGCACAAGCATATCACATGGTTACCAGAACACCAGATGATGACCCTCATACATATACTTAACAAGCCATTTATTAGTTAATTCTAGCAAAGAGCATAATTACAAGATCCTTAGTCAATGTGCCCAGAAAAATCTATAAAAATTACAGGAGCACAAGTATAGCATCAAAGCATCACCATAAAAATTTCAGAGCAATTGCACATACCAAAATAAAGATATGCATTTAACATACAACAAGGGGTTTATTTCATAAATTAGGAAACATGACTTATATTGTGTCAAACAGCAGATTTCAGATTATTTACATAATATGAATGTCATAAGCAAGTTTATCACCAAAGTAGAACACCAGCATAAGCACCAATTATTTTATATAATTTAATCAAGGAAACAAGCCATATTTCAATCATAAATTACATATCAAAGCTGCAGTGTTCCAAAAATCTTGACATATTTATCAAAGCACTCTAGTACCATACAGAGACAACCATAAAACTTTCATAGCAAACTATGCAGTATAACAAGAGATATGAATTTATCCATGAATAACAAGATTAATTCCTTAATAAATATTTTCCCAGAAAACATGGTTCATTTTATATTTTTATTAAAAACTAGCCATCTCAAGGAATACCACAAAATTGGTTTCACAATTTTTGGATCTCAGAAACAGGAGATATGATTTTTGCAAGAAAGCCAAAAATCAGGATTTTGAATAAAAGAAAAGGAGGGAAGGAGGGTGACGCTGACAGTGGACCCCGCCTGTCAGGGTCGTCTTCCTCACGGCCGAGGCGACTTTCGCCGGCGATTTCTTCGCGACGGCGAGGTCTCCGGCCAAACCAAGGGCACCAACGTGATCCCCAGACTCTAGCGACTCGATTGACCCCCTTTTCCCCACGGCGGAGCCACCAGAAGGGGTTCGCCATCGACGATGGCGGCTCGGCGGAGGTGCTCGGCGTTACGCCGGAGCCCTCAGGCCGGTAGAGCGCGACCTAAGACCTTCTACAGCACCAGCGAACTACGGCGGAGCTTCCGAGGTACGCGGCTTGGCTTGAAACTTCGTGGAACACGCTGGCCACAAGAGCACCCATCTCCAGCGGAAACACGGCGGCGCTGCGCATCGTGTCCGGCGACGGAGAGCTCGGTAGAACGTCTACCAAGTGGCGCAAACGCTCGCTAAGGACCTACTCTACCTCTACGACCTGACCAGAGGAGACAAGAGGCTTCACCGGGCTCGGCATTGAGCTCGCCGTAAAAGGTGGTCACGGCGACCCGATTTGGGGGAAGAAGGAAATGGCGGCTCACCGGTGGATTTCGCGGCGAGTTAGAGGGTGGAGAATGGAGAGCGGTTCACGTCGAAGCTTTGGGTGAAGTTTGGTGAGCAATGGTGCAGCAAGGAACGTGCGCGAGCTCGCCGGAGTAAGCTTGCGACGGAGAGCTCACGGCGGCCGCGTTTCTGGCGAGAGGGGCGAGGCAGAGCGGAAGTGGACGCGTCCACTCTGCTCGGGGCGACGCCGTGGACGTCATGCGCACGCTGGGAGCTGACGAGCGGGGCCATCACCGGTGTATGGGCGACATCTGGCGGACAGGTGTCGATCGGGACATCCACGCCGGCGAGGTCAGCTCTGAAACGAAACTCGCGATCACCGACTGACAGAGCAACTTCGTCGACGAAAAGCTCCCAAACCAGAGCGAGTTAGGAGATGGCGTAGTTGACAAAGTTGGAGTACCAACTGAGTTCTACAACTTTGTCAATTGGAGTAAATGCCAGATCGGCCTGGATTGGGAGATATAAGATTCCCAAAATCGATCAAGCAAACTGTGGCGTCCCCATACATAGAAAATTTCTCTAAGTGTTGGAAACAGCCCCAAATCTGCCTTGTGGGTCACTTTTGAGCTATTTTTGGTCATTTTCATGAGATGGCCATAAAACAACTTTTGTTCCTTATAAAATTTGCTACAACTTTGCTATAGGAAGTTTTGACATGCAAACATTTTATGAAACACTTTTTAAAAGCCTAAGCAAAAGAGGTTTCTAGGGCCTATTTAAAAGCCTAAGTATGACTGAAAGGCATATTTTGGAGAAGTGATCAACATGAACATTGTTCCCAAGGTTAAGTTAAGCATAGATAAACTAATTACCAAGGCATAGAGCACAAACACAAGCATGGTTCACTCAAACATAAGCATAGGAAGCCTATTTAAGCAATTTAAATCACATTTTGCGTAGAATGACATGGCTCAAGATAGATGATGATTATGATATGCTTTGAGTAGATGATGATGCTCATGCTATGCACATGATCAATGCAACCATAACACTGGGGTGTTACAGCCCTCCCCCCTTACAAAAATCTCATCCCGAGATTTGAAAGCTTACTGATTTTCGAAGAATGTTTTGTAAACTTCTTTCAAATAATCCTCTGTCTCCCAAGTAGCATCTTCTTCCCTGTGGTTACTCCACAACACCTTGTAGAGCTTAACCACACGATTACGAGTCTCCCGTTCCTTGCGATCAAGAATCGCTATGGGTTTTTCCTCATACACCAGGTCTGACTTCAACTTGATGTCTCAAACTTCCACTCGTTCCTCCGGTACACGAAGGCACTTCTTTAATTGTGATACGTGGAAGACAGGGAAGATAGCCCGAAGCGCAACTGGAAGTGGAACTTTGTACGCCACATTCCCTTTCTTTTCGAGAATCCGATAAGGTCCCACATAACGAGGTGCAAGCTTTCGCTTGACTCTGAACCTTTGTACACCCTTCATCGGAGACACGTTGATATACACATGGTCACCAACTGAAAACTCAATCGGTTTCCTTCTTTTGTCAGCATAACTTTTCTGACGAGCTTGAGCAGCTTCCAGATGTTGCTGGATGGTACGAACTTTCTGCTCTGCTTCGTTCACGAAATCGATGCCATAATACCTTCTCTCTCCGGCTTCTACCCAATTCAACGGGGTTCGACACTTTCGACCGTATAAGGCTTCAAATGGAGCCATTTTGATACTCTCCTGATAACTATTGTTGTAGGAGAACTCAGCTAATGGCAACCACTTAACCCAAGAACCCTTTGAAGAGAGAGCACATGCCCTCAACATGTCTTCTAGGATTTGGTTAACCCGTTCAGTCTGACCAGCCGTTTGGGGATGATAAGCAGAGCTATGGACTAAATGAGTGCCAATCTGCTCATGCAGACATTCCCAAAAACGAGCAGTGAACTGTGGTCCACGATCTGATACAATAGTTCGAGGCACACCATACTGACGAACAATGTGCTCGAAATACAGTTCTGCATATTGATGTGGACGATAGTCAGCTCGGACTGGAATAAATCGAGCAACCTTGGTCAAACGATCTACAATCACCCAGATGGAGTCGTAACCCTTAACAGAAGTTGGGAGTCCACTGATGAAATCCATGCTGACTTCTTCCCATTTCCAACCAAGAATTGACAAGGCTTGAAGCAAACCAGCTTTCATGTGAACAGCCTTCACACGACAACAATTGTCGCATCGAGCGACAAAAGCAGCAATCTCCTTTTTGATCTTTGTCCACCAGAACAAAGGTTTTAGATCCTAATACATCTTGCTACTACCAGGATGAATAGACAATTTGGATGAATGAGCTTCAGACAAGATCTGATTTCGTAGCTCGCGGTCTTTTGGGACCACTAGTCGATCTTTGAACCAAAGAATTCCGTTCTCATCGACTCGGAAATGCTTGGTTTCTTCCTCTTTCATTTTTCTCTTTATGTGATAGATGCCTACATCTGTCTGCTGCAATTCGATAACTCGATTGCGAAGAGTACTCTCCAAAGAAATCTGGTTGAGCACAAGTGGATGCATAAGATGTGACAACAACGGATCTTCCACTAGGATTGAGTGACAGTGGACTTTCCGACTCAAGGCATCCGCCACCACGTTTGCCTTGCTCGGATGATAGTGCACTTGTAGATTATAATCTTTAATCAACACAAGCCATGTTCAGTTCAGGTTGAGTGAAGATATACTTGAGGCTCTTATGATCGGTGTAGATATTACACAGATTACCCAGCAGATAGTGCCTCCAGATTTTTAAAGCATGAACAACTGCTGCCAATTCTAAATCATGAGTAGGGTAATTGACCTCATGCTTTCGAAGTTGGCGTGAGGCATACGCGATGACGCGACCTTCTTGCATCAACACACAGCCTATACCAATGCCTGACGCGTCACAAAAGACATCGAAGGGCTTTTCGATATCTGGTTGAGCTAGGACAGGAGCTGATGTCAGCAATGTCCTCAACTTGTGGAATGCCTCTTCACACTCAGGCGTCCACAGAAACTTCTCATCTTTCTGAAGTAGCCGAGTCATAGGCTTGGATATTTTTGAGAATTCGGGAATGAATCGACGATAATATCCAGCCAGACCAAGAAAACTCCGAACCTCGTGTACCGAAGTTGGAACTTTCCAATCCAGCACTTCTAGCACCTTGGCTGGATCCACCGATATGCCTTCTTCAGATAAGACATGGCCCAAGAAAGGTACCTTCTTCAGCCAAAACTCGCATTTGCTAAACTTGGCATAAAGCTGATGTTCGCGCAAATGCGACAACACTATACGCAGGTGCTCTGCATGCTCCTCTTCATTGTAGGAATATATCAAGATATCATCAATGAAGACCACCACAAACTTGTCCAATTCGGGTATGAACACCGAATTCATGAGATACATGAAATGAGCCGGTGCATTTGTAAGACCGAAGGACATGACGAGGTACTCATACAACCCATACCTCGTCGAGAAAGCAGTCTTAGGTACGTCTTCAGGACGGATCTTGATCTGATGGTGCCTAGATCGCAAGTCAATCTTGGAGAATACCTTAGCTTTAGACAACTGATCAAACAAAATATCAATGCGAGGAAGAGGGTATTTGTTCTTGATGGTCACTGCATTTAGGGGACGATAGTCCACACACATGCGCAAAGATTGATTCTTCTTCTTCACAAAGATAGCCGGATAACCCCACGGAGAAGAACTAGGATGGATAAGACCCTTCTTTAACAACTCATTTAGTTGGGTCTTAAGCTCAGCTAATTCATTGGGTGGCATTCTATAAGGTCTTCTAGAGATGGGAGCGGTACCTGGAATCAATTCAATTTTGAACTCCACATCCCGATCCGGAGGAAGCCCAGGCAAATCATCAGGAAATACATCCGGAAACTCACACACTACCGGAATGTCCTGGATAGCCTTAGATGTAACTGCATTCACCGTGCTACGGATTTGAATATCACGAGGGAGTTGCATGAGAAATGCCTCTTTGGTATTTGGGTCTTTCAACATCACTACGCGAGTGGTGGTGTCGATAAGAACTCCATTGCCACTCATCCACTTCATCCCCAGTATTTCATCTATGCCCACACCGGGTAGAACAACCAAATTAGCAAGAAACTGATGGCCTCCTATCTCCAGAGTTGCCCCCAGAACCATTTGATTGGTGGATACATCATTTCCCACAGCACTAATACAATAACTGCCCTTATCAAGTGTAATTGCCTTGATGTTATGCTTAGACACAAATTCAGAACTCACAAAGGAATGCGATGCTCCTGAATCAAAAAGCACAAGTGCATCATGGTGATTAACCAGAAACTTACCAGCCGTGACTACCTCACCAGCAGGGATTGCTTCCACAGTTGTGTAGTGAACACGCCCCTGACGGACGTTCCCCTGATTGCCCTTCTTTGGCGGGTAACGACAGTTGCTCTGCCAGTGCCCGGTCTGATTGCAGTTCCAGCACGGACGGTTGGCAGGTGGAGTCTTGGCATAGTTGGGACCCGTGTTGCCCCTAGGAAGAGCAATAGAGTACCCCTTGCGAAAACCCGTCTTGGCCTGATTCTTCTTCATCGGTGGGCGGTACCGCTGGTTAGGCGTTGGAGCGCGGAACGGTGCCTTAGCTGCCACTGGAGCCTTGGACTGAGATGACCCTGTCCCGGCCTCAAAAGCCCTCTTGCGAGTCTTGGTCGCAGTGTACACAGTGTTATAGTTCTCTTGAGTGAGAGCATCGCTGACAAACTCATTGAACGTTGCACACTTAGTGCGGCCCATAGTCTTTTGCAACTTGGGGCCCAAACCCTGCTTGAAACTAGCAATCTTTTTCGCCTCAGTGTTCACAAACTCAGGAGCATACCTAGACAAATCATTGAAAGCATGCAAATACTCCTTCATAGTCTTGTTGCCCAGAGTTAACTGTATGAACTCAGTATGCTTCATCTCCATGACACCAGGAGGTATAAAGTGCCCTTTGAAAGCCTCACGGAACAGATTCCAATCAATCACAGTGTCGGCTGGAAGAGCTTCCCGATACTGATTCCACCAGATGCCTGCCGGACCTTGCAGTTGGTGAGCTGCATACTCTGCCTTCAAACCTTCAGTCAACCGAAGCAAACGGAACTTTTGTTCCACCGTGTTCAACCATTCTTCAGCTTGAAGGGGTTCTTCAGCCTCTCTGAAAGATGGGGGCTTAGTATCCATGAAGTCCTTGAAGCTACTATACTGATTAGGAGCTGGCCCTTCATGTGCATTACGGCCATCCTGATTCGCCATCCGATTGATGATCTCAGTGAGCATCCTCTGATTTTCCACCATCATCTGCATTAACTCAGCAGGATTTGGTGGTGGAGGAGGAGGGGGTGGATTCATGTTTGCATGCTGTTCCGCTCCTCGGGTGCCATGAGACATCTATAAAGACACAGTCAGTGAGCATTGATGATGACAAGATTTGCCGCAGAAGAACTTATTTTTATGCCTGAAAGCATTCGAGAGAATAGCTTTACGGAAAAGGCACAATAATTCAATTCCACAAAACAACATCACCAATCCAACACATGACAGAGATATCCGCAATATGCACCACAACGGAAAACATCGTCATAACATAACAAACATGTCAAGGTTACACATTAGGTCCATACAGTTATTACACCATCACAGTACATGCCATGAGTCAAGGTCAAAGTTCCGGATTACAACATGGTTACAAAAGCACCACGGCTGACTGGCAAACTACAAAAGATCCACACAAAACACTACTCACTACTCCCTACACTCCAGGCTCGTCGTCCGAGTCAGCGTCGAAGATCGCCTCTCCATCCTCGTCGCTAACCGGCTCAAGCTCCTCGTCCTCCACGTCCTCGTGTAAAGGTGGTGCAGCTGCTGCTGGTCCATCGACCTCCATACCATCATCATCGGCCACTATCACCTGAGGTCCCACCTCTGGATACACGGGTATAGGGCGAGGAATAGGGTGTAGCAAGTTGTTGAGACGATGAATCTCCATAAGACCAGCCTCAATCTGATCCTGCAGATAGTTCTCCCGCTCAAGCGACTGAACTCGGTGCATCTCCCATGCTCGGCGCCTGTTCTCCGACACGTGGAGTGTAGTGTCCCTCTCACGAGTGATCTGCACCAAGTGCTCCTGCACTGTCTCCTTCTCTCTAGCTAACTGACTCATCTGATCCTGCTTATGATCTCTCTCTCTAATGGCCTTCACCCACTGCTGCCTACGGTACTCCGCAATGCCCTCCCAGTCATTGCGGTCCTTCTGAGCTTGCTCCAGGAGTCTAGCTTGCTTGCGAAACTTGCGAGCATGCTTTTCAGCCTTCCGTTGCATTTCCTGAGCTCGGCGAACAGCTACCATCACTTGTGCATAGGTGTCCTCTCGCTGACTGATCAGCTTGAGCACAGCCATCATAGCACTCATAGCAGGACTAGAACTCTCAGCTCTCTCTCCCCTGCCTCGAACCAAAGCACAACCATCAGCCTGTTTCCACTCCGCTGCTGCTGGGTCAGCACGGGGAATGGAGGCCGCTGGTCCTCCCGTCAGCTCATCACCACACCTCTGACAGATATCAAGCAGGATAGTCTGGGCTGCAACCTGAGTTGCCTCCCAAGGAGTCTGCCCATCTGAGCTACAAGTCCAGCCTGTCCATGCAGGCTTGTCCCCATGTGGAGGGACAACTCCCTACACAGCAAACCACTGTATCCCTCCTGTGCTCTCCAACTCCCACCAAGAATACTGAGGTGGCTCAGTATACCCGACAGTCTGTAACACTCTCCAGAGCAGGGTAGGAGTGCCAAACTCGTGCAAGAAAGTGTCACTGGGATGAGGTGAAGCGGGTGCGTCCATCTGTGGAAATGGAATAGGAATACCACGGGTAAAGGAGGATTAGTTAAGCAACATTTATTTATTTAAAAAGGGACAAAATTGTAAGGGAAGGAGTAGACAGAATGTATGTATGAATGCAACATGATGCATGCACGAACCGTACGTCCTCACAAACTTAGAAAATTAATATTCTAACGGATATACGGTGGCATACATTCGTCTCTCGATACGATAACTATCGACATACACGTGCGCTGTTAGAGTACCTGCAGAAACTTCATTTCAGCCCAACAGCTCCCAATATATCATTCAAGAAAGCAGTAAACTAAGTGCACATTGCTTGGACATGCCCAACATGCACAAACAATGACACCACAGCTACCCGAGAAATTAAATGCTCCCCAATTAAGTTTCTTTTGTGGTGCCATGGTTTTGACATGTAACCACTCCAGAAAACCACCGCGAACACTCCCCTAGACCGCCGTTTGGACGATCATGCTCTCACAGCTCACACTTACCAAAGCGTAGGTGCGACGATGCATAATTTAAATCTAGCGACATATGTGGCTAATTCACATATGAAGGCTACCTCCACCATTAGACCACAGGGTAGCATAGTGCGGTCAACACACATCCATACCTGAGTACTGCCGGAGATGCATAAATAAAACCCCCCAAGTCAGTACTTAAATAGCCACCTATAGTCCTTATGTGGGCAAGGAGGATTCGACCACTGGCATAACTCAATTATTGATTTACACCATTTTATTTAAAAACTCTTTTGTTTTTAAATACACAAACGCTGCATTTATAATACTGAACTTGCTCTGATACCAGCTGTCACAGAACCGACCAAATTATAAGAGTTCAAGTGTAGAAACGATCGCCAAGCAATCTAGTTTCCAAACTTGCGCCCATATAATCCCGGTAGTCAATTGAAATCACGAAGGACTTCAAACCAACTCGCAACAAACCAAGATCGTAATAATTCAACATAAACATAGCGAATGTTACATAGTCATTCATTGCCATCGAAGCGGCACCACAACGGAGTTATTAAGTTATTACAACACAAGTTCGAAGTAGCGGAAGCAAAATAGTTACACACATACTTTCCAAATTCACTTCTTAAGTTCGAGTTACTGCCAGAGTCTATGCCATCCTTCCAAAAGCATCAGATACGAGATTGTTAGAGAACCGTGCCCGACGGTTAGTCCTCATCCCCAGCGGGATGGAGACAGGTCTTGCAGAAGCCGTCATAAAAGATGTGATATGCAACAGGTGGGAATAAACCCTGAGTACGAGGATGTACTCAGCTAGACTTACCCATCTAGTAAAACATAAAAGACACCAAGGATCATGCACGGCTAAGATATAAAAGTAGAGCTGGTTGACTCGACATTTTTGCCAAATGCCTTTATTAAGACTAACCCAATGTAAGAGCATCATTTTTATTTATCATCAGCCTACCACTAGATTAGCACCTGTACTACAACACATCACTTGATTATTACAAGCAATAATAACCATATCAAGTTCATCATATTTTCCTCTTGCTATCATCAATATCATGAACCAAGTTCATTAGTGAAAGCTACGCTTGCCGCTGCTCTGTCAAGTTCTCACTGACCGGGAGAGACGGCGATTCGAATCGAATTCCTATCCAGCTGGAGGGTTATTCCTAGCACTCACCCAAGCATCCTCCGTCGGAGAGCCAACGGGTCACCTTTGGTACAAGTCAGGAATCGCGGCTCCGATCAGTGCCGCACTCCCAGGGCTACCACTCTGCCAGAGAGGTCAGGAATTTTAACTCACCTGCCTTTGGGCTTACGCCAATGGTCCCCCGCACACCACACTTCCTCCGGTAGTGCGCACTTTATACTTGCCGGTCTTCCGGCCTGAGTCATACTACTCGGCTTCGTGGTCGGAACGAGTTATCCGGCCAACTAAGTGTTAGGCATGCGTTCAACATGACAAGAGGACGTACAACGATCGGTCCTTAGCTGCCACAGACGGAGTTACTACAAACTTGCAAAACTCTGCCCGGCTTAAGTCAAATTAATCAGGTTCCATCCACGATAGCACATATAGACCATCGTGATCCGACATAACCCTATATCGCGCAGGTGACAGGATATCACCCGACTTCTACCGATTAAAGCATGGCTAAGCTGCTACTCGATCCTAACTCTATAACCAGGTAGTGGAAAGATATCTGGACAAGGATTGAGTAAAATGCAGCAAAGGTTTCATCACAACTCATATACTTAATGCAGCAATATATATAACATATTAAATAAACTTTCAAAAGTAAAGGGAGGCTTAGAATGCTCCGGGGCTTGCCTTTCACGAACGAAGCTGGCTCGTGATTTGGGCACTCAACTTCTTCTCCTTCGGGCTCCTCGAGTCTGACTTGCTGGACCTCCACTTCCGGGTTGCCCTCCTGACCTTCAGGAAACCCTTGCAGATCGAAGGAGACTGCCGTGTCCGATGCACCTATTGCATGTTCGGTGAATAAGAAGGTGTGCATATAAAAGAATGAATGCTTGATAACATAATGGATTCACTGGGCACTCATTTACGGAGTACACAGTTATAACAAGTTCACACAAGCTAACAAGTTAACCTAGTCCAAAACTTACCATGACACTACAACAGCAAGCAACATAAAACAGGAGTAACTCAGTAAATAAATCATAACTAATGATAGACAGATCCAACAAACATAAGTGAATACATTCTGGAAAGCTTATGAAATTGTCTACAATTCATCTTTAAACATCACAGCAAGATTCATATATTAAACCAATCATTTAAACAAAGTTCCAGGTTCTGTCCCAGAAAAACAGAGAGCACCAATTTCTGGAATCTAACTTAGAACAGCTATAACTTTCAAACTACTAGGCCAAATGACTCCACAATTAAACCCAGTTAGATCAATAAGTTTATAACAACTTAGATTTAGACAAGTTTCCCAGACAACTAAGTTATCATTAAGCAAAAGTTAAATTACTCCCTTGCTGTCCAGAACAGCTTTTAACCCTAGAATTAATTATTTGATGACATGACCAAAACATAAACCATGCCAACCACATGGCTTATGAGCACAATCATATCACAAGGTTACCAGAACACCAGATGATGACCCTCATATATATACTTAACAAGGCATTTATTAATTAATTCTAGCAAAGAGCATAATTACAAGATGCTTAGTCAAAGTGCCCAGAAAAATCTATAAAAATTACAGGAGCACAAGTATAGCATGAAAGCATCACCATAAAAATTTCAGAGCAATTGCACATACCAAAATAAAGATATGCATTTAACATGCAACAAGTGGTTTATTTCATAAATTAGGAAACATGACTTATATTGTGTCAAACAGCAGATTTCAGATTATTTACATAATATGAATGCCATAAGCAAGTTTATCACCAAAGTAGAACACCAGCATAAGCACCAATTATTTTATATAATTTAATCAAGGAAACAAGCCATATTTCAATCATAAATTACATATCAAAGCTGCATTGTTCCAAAAATCTTGACATATTTATCAAAGCACTCTAGTACCATACAGAGACCACCATAAAATTTTCATAGCAAACTAAGCAGTATAACAAGAGATATGAATTTATCCATGAATAACAAGATTAATTCCTTAATAAATATTTTCCCAGAAAACATGGTTCATTTTATATTTTTATTAAAAACTAGCCATCAGGATTTTGAATAAAAGAAAAGGAGGGAAGGAGAGTGACGCTGACAGTGGACCCCGCCTGTCAGGGTCGTCTTCCTCACGGCCGAGGCGACTTTCGCCGGCGATTTCTCCGCGACGGCGAGGTCTCCGGCCAAACCAAGGGCACCAACGTGATCCCCAGACTCTAGCGACTCGATTGACCCCCTTATTCCCACGGCGGAGCCACCAGAAGGGGCTCGCCGTCGACGATGGCGGCTCGGCGGAGGTGCTCGGCGTTACGCCGGAGCCCTCAGGCCGGTAGAGCGTGACCTAAGACCTTCTACAGCACCAGCGAACTACGGCGGAGCTTCCTAGGTACGCGGCTTAGCTTGAAACTTCGTGGAACACACTGGCCACAAGAGCACCAATCTCCGCCGGAAACACGGCGGCGCTGCGCATTGTGTCCAGCGACGGAGAGCTCGGTAGAGCGTCTACCAAGTGGCGCAAACGCTCGCTAAGGACCTACTCTACCTCTACGACCTGACCAGAGGAGACAAGAGGCTTCACCGGGCTCGGCATTGAGCTCGCCGAAAAAGGTGGTCACGACGACCCGATTTGGGGGAAGAAGGGAATGGCGGCTCACCGGTGGATTTCGCGGCGAGTTAGAAGGTGGAGAATGGAGAGCGGTTCACGGCGAAGCTTTGGGTGAAGTTTGGTGAGCAATGGCGCAGCAAGGAACGCGCGCGAGCTCGCCGGAGTAAGCTCGCGACGGAGAGCTCACGGCGGCCACGTTTCTGGCGAGAGGGGCGAGGCAGAGCGGAAGTGGACGCGTCCACTCTGCTCGGGGCGACGCCGTGGACGTCATGCGCGCGCTGGGAGCTGACGAGCGGGGCCATCGCCGGCGTACGGGCGACATCTGGCGGACAGGTGTCGATCGGGACATCCACGCCGGCGAGCTCAGCTGTGAAACGAAACTCGCGATCATCGACTGACAGAGCAACTTCGTCGACGAAAAGCTCCCAAACCAGAGCGAGTTAGGAGATGGTGTAGTTGACAAAGTTGGAGTACCAACTGAGTTCTACAACTTTGTCAATTGGAGTAAAAGCCAGATCGGCCTGGATTGGGAGATATAAGATTCCCAAAATCGATCAAGCAAACTATGGCGTCCCCATACTTAGAAAATTTCTCTAAGTGTTGGAAACAGCCCCAAATCTGCCTTGTGGGTCACTTTTGAGCTATTTGTGATCATTTTCATGAGATGGCCATAAAATAACTGTTGTTCCTTATAAAATTTTCTACAACTTTGCTATAGGAAGTTTTGACATGCAAACATTTTATGAAACACTTTTTAAAAGCCTAAGCAAAAGAGGTTTCTAGGGCCTATTAGCACAAGTATGACTTAAAGGCATATTTTGGAGAAGTGATCAACATGAACATTATTCCCAATGTTAAGTTAAGCATAGATAAACTAATTACCAAGGCATAGAGCACAAACACAAGCATGGTTCACTCAAACATAAGCATAGGAAGCCTATTTAAGCAATTTAAATCACATTTTGCATAGAATGACATGGCTCAAGATAGATGATGATTATGATATGCTTTGAGTAGATGATGATGCTCATGCTATGCACATGATCAATGCAACCACAACACTGGGGTGTTACATGTAGGACCTTATCGGATTCTCGAGAGAAAAGGGAACGTATCATACAAAGTTCAACTACCAATTGAGCTTCGAGCTATTTTTCCTATTTTTCACGTATCACAATTGAAGAAATGCCTTCGAGTTCCGAAGGAACGAGTGGAAGTTCAGGATATCAAGTTGAAATCTGACTTGGTGTATGAAGAGAAACTTGTAGCGGTGGTCGACCTCAAGGAACGGGTGACTCGTAATCGTGTGGTTAAGTTCTACAAAGTGTTGTGGAGTAACCACGGGGAGGAAGATGCCACTTGGGAAACGGAGGACTATTTAAAAGAAGTTTATAAAACCTTCTTCGAAAATCAGTAAGCTTCCAAATCTCGGGACGAGATTTTTGTAAGGGGGGAGGGCTGTAATACCCCAGTGTTATGGTTGCATCAATCACATGCATAACATGAGCATCATCATCTACTTAAGCATATCATGATCATCATCTACCTTGAGTCATGTCATTTTATGCTAAAGTGCGTTTCAACTTGCTTAAATATACTTCGTATGCTTGTGTTTACTTATACCATGCCCATGTTTGTGTGCTATGCCTTAGTAAATAGTTTTTCTATGCTTAACTCAACCTTTGGAACAATGTTCATGTTGATCACTTCTCCAAATTAAGTACTTAAGTCATACTTCCATGTATAGGCCCTACAAACCTCTTTTGCTTAAGCTTTTAAAAAGTGTTTCATAAAGTGTTTGCATGTCAACACTTTCTACAGCAACGTTGTAGCAAATTTTATAAGGAACAAAAGTTGTTTTATGTCCATCTCATGAAAATGATAACATCTAGCTGAAAAATGGCCCACAAGGCATATTTGGGGCTGTTTCCAACACTTGGAAAATTTTCCAAGTCTGGGATTGCAACAGTTTGCTCGAGGATGTTTTGTTTAGCTCCCAGTTTGAAATCTAGGCCGAATCAAACCTTGATCTTGTAAGCAATGTTGGAGTTCTCATGTAGCTCTATAGCATGGAGCAATTAGCCAGCAAAATCATCGAATGGTTTAGGAGATCATCGAAGTCCAAAATTAAGTTTCAGTCAGCTCTGAAACTGAATCGAAACGGCGTCAGCAGAGGAGAGCTCGCCGGTGACGCCGCGTGTCTCGACTCGTGGCGTCCGTATGTCACCGTTAGTCCCACTCGTCAGTCCTCAGCGTGTCCTACAGCTCGCCACGACGCCCCCGGTTGTGTGGACAGCGCCATTTTCACTCCAGTCCACCCTCTCTCGCGCTCGACGTCTTCTCCGCGTTGCCGCTGCTGCTTCGGTGAGCTCGCGCGCTCACGTCTCAGCACCTCCGGCCGAGCGACTCCGCCCAGAGCTCCGCCAGCTTCCCCGCTTCCCCGTCATCGAGTTGGTTGCGGCTGTCGAGCCTCTGTGAGCCCACATTGTCTTCTCCGTCGCGAGCTTACCTCGCCGGAGCTCCGCCATGGTCACCGGTGTCGTGGCCAGGGCTCTGTAGTCCACCATTTCTCCTCATTCTTGTCCCAAAAGCTCCGCTAAGTCATGTTGATGCTTGTCCGAGTCCTCTTTCGCCCAGTCTCCGACCAGAGACGCCGGCAGTCGGCCGCACACCACCGCCGTGCCGCCATTCGCGAGGGCGAGGTACCTAGGGTGCGGTAGAGTTAGGGTTTCTGGTACCAATCGGTGCAGAATGGAGTGAGGAGCACGATGGCGCTCTTGGCCGTCATCGAGACCTCGCCGTCGACGAGATCTCCAGCGGTCAAGTCGCGCCTCTGCTCTCGGGTCACTTACGTGTGGCGTCCGTTGACCTCCAGGGTCCTCCTGTCAGTCTCTCTTTCTCCTTTGTTTGATTTAGGGTTTGTGTTGTTTTTGCAAAAATCATATCTCTAGTTCCTTTGATCCGAAATTTGTGACATAAATTTTGTGATGTTCCTTGAGATGGCTAGTTTTTAATAAAAATATAAAATGTACCATGTTTTCTGGGAAAAATAATTGTTATGATTTAATCTTGTTATTTATGTGTAAATTCATATCTGTTGATATACTGCTCCTTTTGCTATGAAATTTTTATGCTATGCTCCGTGTGGTATTAGAATGCTATGATAAATATTTCATGATTTTTGGAGTAATGTATCAATGATATGTATTTATGTTGGTTCTATGGCTTGTTTTCTTAATTAAATCATAATAAATGATTTATGCTTATGCTGGTAATCTATTTTGGTGTCAAGCTTGTTTATGGTAATAGTAACATGTAAATAATCTGAAATCTGTTGTTTGACACTACCTAAGCCATGTTTCTTAATTTATGAAATAAGGACTTTGATACTTGTTAAATACTTATCTTAAGTTTGGCATGTGAAATTGCTCTGAAATTTTTATGGCAATGTGTAGATGGCATGCTTGTGTTTCTGTAATTGTTGTAGATTTTTCTGAGTACTTTTGCTGGTAGCTTGTAATTATGTCCCTTTATGGAATTAAATTAATAAGTGCCATGTTATTGGGTGTTTAGTGGTTAGCATGTGATGCTCTAGCAACCTTAGGGTATACTTTTGCTTGTAAGCCATTTGGTTGGCACTAAATATATTTTGGCTATGTCATCAAATAATTAATTAGAGGGTTAAAAGCTGTTCTGGACCGCAAGGGAGTAATCTAACGTTTGCTTAATGATAACTTGGTTTTCTGGAAGACTTGTATAAATCAAAGTTGTTGTAAACTTTATGAACTAGCTGTGGTTTAAATTTGGGATCATTTGGTCCAATAGTCTAAAAGTTATGGCTCTTCCAAGTTGGGTTCCAGAAATAGATGTTCTCTGTTTTTCTGGGGCAGAACCTGGAACATTGTTTAATTGACCTGTTTAACTTCGGAATCCAGCTGTGATGTCTAAAGATGAAATATAGAAAATTTCATAAGCTTTCCTGAATGTCCTCATTCATGTTTGTTGGATCTATATAGCAATAGTTATGATCTGTTTACTGAGCTGTTCTGTTATGGGATGCTTGCTGTTTGTAGTTTAACTTGGTAACCTTGCTCAGTAGTTAATCATCTTGTGTGAACTTGTAATGAGAGTTACTCCATAAATGAGTGTCCAGTGAAGTTCTAATTATGTTATCAAGCATTCATCCTCATCTAGGATGGACACATTCTTATTCATCGTGCATGCAATAGGTGCATCGGAAGCGGCGACCTCGTTCGAGCCCAACATGGTGAATCCCGAAGACCAGTTGATCAATCCGGAGGCGGAGGTCCAGCCAGCCGGACATGAGGAGCCCGAAGAGGAAATCGAGTGCCCTAATCAGGAGCCAGCCTCGTTCGTGAAAGGCTAGCCCCGGAGCATCTTAAGTCTCCCACTTTAATTTCGAAAGTTTACTTGAATATGTTATATCTATTGATGCATTACGTATAGGAGTTGTGATGAAACCCTTGCTGCATTAAATCTATCGAGTAGCAGCTTAGCCATGCTTAAATCGGTAGAAGTCAGGTGATATCCTGTCACCTGCGTGAGATAGGGTTGTGTCGGATCACGATTGTCTATATGTGCTATCGTGGAAAGAACCTGATTAAAATGACTTAAGCCGGGCTGAGTTTTGCAAGGTTGTAGTAACTCCGTCTGTGGCAGCTAAGGACCGATCGTTGCACGTCCTCTTGTCATGTTGAACGCATGCCTAACACTTAGTTGGCCGGATAACTTGTTCCGACCGTGAAGCCTACTAGTATGACTCAGGCCGGAAGACCGGCAAGTATAAAGTGCGCACTTTCGGAGGAAGTGCGGTGTGCGGGGGACCATTGGCGTAAGACCAAAGGCAGGTGAGTTGAAAGTCCAGACCTTCCTGGCAGAGTGGTAGCCCTGGGAGTGCGGTGCTGATCGGAGCCGCGATTCCTGAGTCATACTAAAGGTGACCCGTTTGCTCTCCAACGGGGGATGCTTGGGTGAGTGCTAGGAATAACCAGGAATCGATTCGAATCGCCATCTCTCCTGGATAGTGAGAACTTGACAGTGCAGCGGCAAGCGTAGCATTCACTAAAGAACAATGGTTCGTGATAATGATGATAGCAAGGAAGAGCATATGATGAACTTGATACGGTTATTATTGTTTGTATTAATCAATGTGAAGTGCTTTCGTACAGGTGCTAATCTAGTGCTATGTTAATAAAGATTAATATGATGCCTTTACAAATGGGATAGTAATCACTTGAGCTTTTGGCAAATGTTGAGTCAAGCCAGCTACACTTTATAATAGCCTTGCATGATCCTTGTTGTCTTTTATAGTTTACTAGACGGGTAAGTCTAGCTAAGTACATCCTCATACTCAGGGTTTATTCTCACCTGTTGCAGATGATATCTTTTATGATGGCTTCTGCAAGACCTGTCTCCATCCCGCTGGGGATGAGGACTAAACCGTTGGGCACGGTTCTCTAACAACTTCGTACCTATTGCTTTTGGATGGATGGCATGAGACTCTGGCAATAACAAGAACTTTGGAATGTGTGTTGTAAAATATTTTGCTTCCGCTACTGCAAACTTGGGTTGTAATAACTAATTAACTCCGATGTGGTGCCGCATCGACGACAATGAATGACTATGTAACACTCGCTGTGTTATGTTGAACTATTACGATATTGGTTTGTTGCAAGTTGGTTTGAAGTCCTTCGTGATTTCGGTTGACTACCAGGATTATATGGGCTCAAGTATGGAAACTTGATTGCTAGTTGATCGTTTCTGCACTCGAACTCTTATAATTTGGTTGGTTCTGTGACAGCTGGCATCGGAGCAAGTTCAGCAATATAAATGCAGCGTTTGTGTATTTAAAAACAAAAGAATTTTTAAATAGATTGCGAAAACCAATACTTAATTATTCCAGTGGTCGAATCCTCCTTGCCCATATAAGGACTCTAGGTGGCTATATAAGTATTGACTTGGGGGTTTTGTTTATGCATCTCCGGCAGTACTCGGGTATGGATGTGTGATGACCACACTATGCTACCCTGTGGTCTAATGGTAGAGGTAGCCTTCATATGTGAATTAGCCGCATATGTCGCTAGATTTAAATTATGCAACGTCGCACCTACGCTCTGGTAAGTGTGAGCTGTGAGAGCATGATCGTCCAAACGGCGGTCTAGGGGAGTGTTCGCGGTGGTTTTCTGAAGTGGTTACATGTCAAACCATGGAACCACGAAAGAAACTTAATTGGAGAGCATTTATTTTTCTCGGTTAGCTGTGGTGTCATTGTTTATGCATGTTGGGCATGTATAAGCAATGTGCACTTAGTTTACTGCTTTCTTGAGTGAAATATTGGGAATTGTTGGGTTGCGATGAAGTTTTCTGCAGGTACTCTAACAGCACACGTGTAAATCGATAGTTATCGTATCGAGAGACGAATGTATGCCACCGTATATTCGTTAGAATATTAATTTTCTAAGTTTGTGAGGACGTACGGTTCGCGCATGCATCATATCTCATTCATACATACATTCTGCCTACTCCTACCCTTACAATATCGTTCCTTTTAAATCAAATAAATGTTGCTTAAATTAATCCTCTCTTACCCATGGTTATTCCTATTCCTTTCCACAGATGGATGTGCCTGTTTCACCTTGCCCCAATGGCACCTTTTTGAGCGAGTTTGGCACTCCTACACTGCTCTGGAGGGTGCTACAGTCTGTAGGGTGTACTGAGCCGCCTCAGTATTCCTGGTGGGAGGTGGACATGATAGGAGGTTTGCAGTGGTTCGCTGTGCAAGGGGGTTGTCCCACCACAGGGTTTATTCCAACTTGTTGCAGATGATATCTTTTATGATGGCTTCTGCAAGACCTGTCTCCATCCCGCTGGGGATGAGGACTAAACCGTTGGGCACAGTTCTCTAACAACTTCGTACCTGTTGCTTTTGGATGGATGGCATGAGACTCTAGCAATAACAAGAACTTTGGAATGTGTGTTGTAAAATATTTTGCTTCCGCTACTGCAAACTTGGGTTGTAATAACTAATTAACTCCGATGTGGTGCCGCATCAACGACAATGAATGACTATGTAACATTCACTGTGTTATATTGAACTATTACGATCTTGGTTTGTTGCAAGTTGGTTTGAAGTCCTTCGTGATTTCGGTTGACTACCGGGATTATATGGGCTCAAGTATGAAAACTTGATTGCTAGTTGATCGTTTCTGCACTTGAACTCTTATAATTTGGTCGGTTTTGTGACAACTATGAATTCTTTCAAATTTCAAAATTGAGTGGTCCAAAATTTTTCAAATGAAAATGTGGCCATTAGAGAAATGTAGGTCTTAATGAGTGTAACAAACTTTGTATTCATGAGTTTTCCATTTGAGGGCATCCAAGGCTCAGTCAAAGTTTGTGTTTGTCAAACCCAAAGTTTTGACTTTGGTCAAACTTGGTCAAATGACCCATGTGAGGACTTCAAATGGAAAACTTTTGAATACCAAGTTGTTAGAGATCATCAAGACCTACATTTCATACATGGACCATATTTTCATCTGGATAAATTTGATCGAGTCCCAGGCACATGTTTTCAAATTCGAAGACGGGCTTTGGTCAAACTTGGTCAAACGATGGAGAAAATGACTTGTATTGAAAATCTTTTGAATACCAAGTTGTTAGAGCTCATCAAGATCCAAAATTTTTATATAGACCATTTTTCTATTCGGAAAAGTTTATGTAAGCAATACTCACCGAATCTTGAATCTTACACAAACTATATGAAACTATACGTGGGAAGTGTGGACTTTGAACTACACTTTGCGAACACTTTGTTAAATGCAAAAATAGTCTATATGTGAAATGTAGATCTTGATGAGTGGAGCAATATTGGTATTCATGAGTTTTCCATTTGAGACCATCCATGGTTCCGAAAACCGGCGTTTCGCTATGAATTCTTTCAAATTTCAAAATTGCGTGATTCAAACTTTTTCAAATGAAAATGTGACCATTACAGAAAATGTAGATCTTGATGAGTGGAACAAACATTGTATTCATGAGTTTTCCATTTGAGGCCATCTAGGGTTCCAAAATCCACCTTACAACTTTTGAAAATTTAAATTTCAAATTTATACAATCATATCGCGCATTTGTATTATTATTATTAAAAAAACAAAAGTTTAACGTCTAAATAACCCAAAAACAAACTATCTATCGAAAGCCAACAATTTTTTAAATTTTAGTTGGCCATTATATTTTTGCATTGACACAATATTCATTATAAATAAAATTTATTTTGAATAATAGGAAATATTTGAAAAACTGAGGGTAGAGCAGAATAAAACTAATGTGTATTTTTTAACAATTTTATCATGTTTATTTAATTTATAATGCATTTAACAATGTAAAGGAAAAATAAAAAAGGGAAAACCAAATTATGGCGCCTAAACTGGCGCCATAATTTGGTGAAAAATCTTTAGTCCCGGGCCGAGCCACCGCCAGGAACTAAAGGGTCTTTAGCCCTGGTTCCGGCCAGGAACTGGGACCTTTAGTCCCGATTCTTGGCTGCACCGGGGTTAAAGACGCTTTAGTCTCGGGCAGTGGCTCGTCCCTGGAATAAAGGTGCCCTGCCCTATAAAGGGCAAAGCCCTTCTTCCTCCATCCCCATTGCAGCCCTCGTCGATCTCGCTCTAACCGCCGCCGCTCCATCGTCTTCTTCGTCCATGTCGTCCTTACCGCCGTCGTCCTTGCGCCGAGCGCCACCCCGAGCACCACCCCGCCGTACGCCGTGTGCCCGCCACCTCTATTCTCGTTCTTGCACGCGCACCCGCCACCTCTCGCGAGCCCGCGAGCTCGCCCGCCGCCGCCATGTGTGGCCGCCGCCCTCGACGCCATACGACGTCGGCCGCGCGGCCACGCGCGCCCCCACCGGCGGCCGAGCCCCCGGCGCGCGCGCCCTAAGACAGCGAAAGAAAAGATAAAAAAATATGAAAAATAGAGAAGTAACTTTAACTAAATATATAGTAAAAAATATTAATATTTATAACACATAATTAGGCCTTGTTTAGTTCAAAAAAATTTTAGGAATTCGACGCAGTAGAATTTTTGTTTGTATTTGACAAATATTGTCCAATCATGGACTAACTAGGCTCAAAAGATTCGTATCGTCAATTCCAACCAAACAGTGCAATTAGTTTTTATTTTTGTCTATATTTAATACTCCATGCATACGTCTAAAGATTTGATGTGACGGAGAATCTAAAAAATTTTGCAAAATTTTTTGGAACTAAACAAGGATCTTTAAGTCTAGTTTTTTAACAAATTTATTTAGAGACTTGGATATTTCACATAGGCCTTGTTTAGTTTCGAAAAGATTTCGGATTTTGGTACTGTAGCATTTTCGTTTGTTTGTAGCAAATATTGTCCAATCATAAACTAACTAGGCTCAAAAGATTTGTCTCATAAATTACAGACAAACTGTGCAATTAGTTTTTGTTTTCTTCTATATTTAGTGCTTCATGCATGTGCCACAATATGTAAATGTGATATAATATTTGTTCCCTCTTTCTTCCTTCTTCCAGATCGACGTCCCTCTGCCGTCGTCACCGAAGTCCCCGTCGAGTCTCCGCACCGACCGCCGTCTATCCACCGTCTCACCGCCTTCAAACTATAGGTATGTCTAGAGATGGATCTAATAGTGGTACAATTAGTGCTATAATTAGTGGTACAATTAGTGGTATAAATTAGTGGTACAATTATGATATATTTAATTGTTAGCAAATGATATACACTAAACCCTAAACCTAAGCCCTAAGCCCTGAACCCTAAACCCTAAACCCTAAATGTAGGATCTCTGGTAGTCTAGGATGGCCTAGAGGGGGGTGAATAGGCCTATCAACTCAAAAACTTCACTTACTATTAGATTCACAGGATAGGGCGGCACTGCTAGCCTCTTAACAGAAAGCTAAAGATAGTAAACAAGAAAGACTTTGGGAAACTTATATGAGGTAAATTTCTCAGCTCCCTGCAAGTTAGTAAACACTAGAACCAACACACAAACCTACAAAAGATATGTTGCATAGTAATCGAGCTCAAACCCTAGAACAACTCAACAACACAAGAAAGTAAAGAACATAACCAGCACACGAAGATTTACCCCGTGGTTCAGCGGTCGCCACACAAGGCTGCACTTACTCCACGTTGTTGAGGTGCCCACACTAGGACCGACTCGCCACAAAGGCTTGTCCTTCCCTCGTTCTTCAACAAGAGTGTTACCTCTTGAGGAAGGGGTGATTTCTTAGCTTCAAGTCAAGGTTACAGACTTCCCTTGGCTGCTACACAAGTTTGGCAAGCTCTAGGGCGACGGCTAGCCGGCTAGGAGCAAGCTCCAAGAGTAACAAACTCTAGGGATGCCGAACAAACGTGAACCAAATGCTCTTAGACTTTGGGAAATAGTGGATCTGCTCTCTAATCGAAGTTTGCAACCTTTTCTCTGAAGAAATGATGGTGGGAATGATGGATTTGCTTGAGAGCTTGAGAAGCAACAATGGAAGAGATAGAGAAGTGAGCACTGGTGTTCTGTAACGGTTAGAACGAAGGAAGACGAAGTGAATGGCTTAGATGACCGTTGTGGTCAAGTAGGAGTGGTATATATACCCCTGTCTTCCAACGGCCAGAAGGAGGGTTGCACTGCCGCCCTAGTCAAACTAGTCAAACTCGTTTGATTTTCCTTGCCACTTGCTGCACCTTCACACTTTGTCTTCAGCAGATCATTCAATCTAGTGATCTCTTTTCTCATAACCTCCATGTTTGCAATGTTAGTGAAATACATATTCAAATCAAGATTATAGCATTTACCACAACCTTTAATACTAGAGAAGTTAGAGATATTCTTTGCACTAGAGAGCTGTGAGTGGCTCTCTCGAAGAAGGTCATATTGCAGCTCCTTTTCTTTGTGCTTTTTATCTAAGACACAATACTTTTCAAAGAGAGCAATATTTTCCTTCTTTGTCAGAGCATGGATTTCCTTTTCTTTTGATAAGGATTTCTTTAGGTCAGCCACCTCACTTCTCTCTACCGCAAGTGGTTCTTTGCAAGACACATAGATCTTTTCTTGTTCATCAAGATCATTATCTCTAGCATCAAGCTCAGCATGAACACCATCTAATTCCTCTAATAGCTTGGTGATAAAGAGTTTAGTCTTAGGATCCAAATTTTTGTTAATATTATCTATTTCTTCATCACTAGACGAATCACTAATATCACTACTTGAGACATTGTGAGGTAGTGATAGAATGGTAGATTTTGATTTCACCTTCTTGTCTTTTTCCATGAGGCAAGTGGGAGAGGGATTATCATCATCATCATCGGTCATGTTATTGAAGAGCCTTGGTGAAGAAGACATCTTGAGGACAGCCATGGTAGCAATCTTCTCATCTTCATCACTTGAGATCTCTTGAGTTGAATCCAACTCATGACCAATGTGTGCCTCTCCACTTCTCTTGTAGTTCTTCTTGCCTTCATATGTTCCTTCCTTCTTGATGTGTTTGTGAGTGCTCTCTTTATTTTAAAGTGGGCAAGCTGCAATGAGATGTTCGGTGCTACCACATCCAAAGCACATTCTCTTTTTCTTGTTGGAGAACCTCCTTGGTACAACTTTATACCCTTGCCTTTTCAATCCCTTGTGGTACTTCCTCATGAAGAAAGCAACATCACTGATCTTCTCATATTCATCACCATCACTTTCATCTTCACTTGAGGAGGAAGAGGTTGCATCATTTTCTTGCACTTGCTTTGCTTTCTTGGGCTTGATTGTTGGTGATTGCTTGTTGTTTTTGGATTTGCTGCAGCTGCCTTATTGATTTGATTTCTTTGCCTTGAGAGTTAGATCCTTGATTTTCATGCCTTCCAACTTGGCTTGTAGCTCCCCTAGCCTTCTTCTTTCATTTGCTTCTTCTCTTTGCATGTCAAAGGTTAACAGTCTACCAAGCACATCATTTGGTGTGAAGTGCTCAAACTTCTTCTTATCTCTGATTAATGTCACTACGGTCTCATTTCTTGGAGAATATGCCTCTAGCATGACCTTCACCACCTTGTGATCATCTAGCTCATCACCACTGTAGCCTCTAATCTTTCTAACTAGTGTCATTAGCCTATCAAACATTTATTGTGGCCCTTCATCATCAACTATCACAAATCTATTGAGCTTTGCCATCAACAAATCAATCTTTGCTCTTCTTACTTTGTCAACACCTTCATGTGCAAGATGCAAAGTATCCCAAATCTGTTTTGCTACATCAACATTCATCACTCGGTTGTACTCATTTCCATCGAAAGCACTAAGAAGAATAAGTGTGGCTTTGTTGATGCAAAAGCTGGATCTGCAAACACAAAGGGCTAATACCCAATTCAAACGTTAAGGCGTGCCAGCCGATTTGACCTTACTATCGGCAAAGGTGATAACTCGAATACTTTGGTCCCGACAACAGCGATGCGCCCGGATGCCACGACCAAGAGGTATTCACACGGAACTCGAGAATACGCCGAGCTTAAGTCGACGAACTCCTAAGAACTAGTAATAAAAGGAAAATATGACGAAGTCGTCGAAAAGGTAGATGCTGGAATAAGAGTAAAAACTTGTGTTTGATTGATTGATGGATGTCTTCTTTACAAGACCCCAGGGTCTACATTTATACCCTGCTCAAAGAGCTACAATTAGACACGACTAGGATTTAAATTCCAAATTAAATAGAATCCGTATACAAAACGATCTAAATAACTAAGGAAAGCATAAAACTATCCTCCCAAGATAGACTAGGACACCACCATGGACCAATCGGCAATCTTCAGGCCCTCCTTCCGAATCATCGGCAGACTCCCCATCGTAGCCATAGGCAAAAGCTAATGCTTGACCATCGGCACGAACGCATCACCACCCATAGACTTAGTCACATTCAGCTGTCCCTTCATCGGCAACCACCATCATCGGCAACTCCCCTGCAGACCAGTTACTGTTACCCTATCTTACCGATTCACACTCCACCGATCCGGAATAGGTATCCAAAATTGGTGTCAACACATGCCCTCTAATTTCGGCGTATAAAATCATGAATGCTCCAAAATTTTCCGCAATAACGACGCCTTTCCACAATTAATCCTTCCAATTCGGCAACCGACCATTGAAGCCGAACAACTCTGGCCCGATCCTTCCGTAGATTCCTCGAATTCCTCAACTTCCTGAACTGGATATTTCCACCACATTCGCCCATCGGCAATATTACCGTTAGAAGGAGCTGCCGATGGACCAACCAGGAAATCCCGCACAGTAAAATATCTCCAGATTATGACTGCTTCCTGTCAAATCACCTGCTCAATCCCTTGATTACCGTGCGAACAGTTACCATATCCACTTGAGTACCCTCGGATTTCACGGATATGGTGAAGAGTTAAGTCAAATTTGCCCTTGCCCGTTTTGTCCTATAAATAGTTCCTTTTCGGGTACTACTTCTCCATCGCATCATTCTACAGCCCCAGCATCCACTTCCTTGGCGGCGGCACCGTTCGAGGTCTCCAATAAATCTAGCAAGAACTTCCTCCACCAACCTCAAAGTCCTCGATCATCTTCCTCGCGAGGAGATGGCCATCAACTTTGCTGTTCCTAAGGTCAGTTCATCACCCTTCCTTTTGTACTTTTACCATACCCTTGTTCATCTGTAATTTACTTTACTGAACATTTTTTTCTTCTTTTTCTTTTGTTCTTCTCTTTATTCTTAAAAACCTCTAGGATTTGTCCAATAAAATTGTCATTCCTACCGATCAGCCACACCTCCAATGTCTCGGTCCGCTAGGAACCCAGATCCCACCGATCTAATCAACGCAGAAACCAACAGAATCCCCTTTAGAGCCGAGAACTTTTCTCTAGATCTGTGGAAAGACGCCTTCCATTCCTGGCCCAGTCCCACCAATGGATGGAAGGATTGGTTCTTGAGAGTCAGCCACTCTAATGAGGTTTAGTGGGGTGAGCGAAAACTGGACCAATGCATCAGATTGTCCCTTGCCGATATGCATAGGAATGAAACACTGTTGATTGCTGCATCATATTTTTGGTCAGACACGCTTAATGCCTTCATCTTCGGTCACGGCCCTGCTTCTCCCACTCTTGCCGATGTGCTTATGCTCACCGGCTTAGATGTATCCACTACCGATAGTAGTCACATATTTGACACCACACCTAGCGCCAAGGTGGAAACTCGCGCTATCGGCGGGTGGTCAGGGTACATTCAGAAGTACCGTAGAACAGGGCCTGTCAATATAAAGGAGCAGACCACCTTCCTGAAGATGTGGCTAGACAAATTCGTATTCTATGGTCAATCGGCAGGACCAACCTCTGTCTACCTATCGGCAGCAGAGAGATTAGCTAATGGTGGCCGATTTCCCCTCGGCCGATACCTGCTTGGCTCTGCCTATCATCTTCTTCATCAAGTAGCCAGAAAACTTCTGCTCGGCGAACCCATCGGCAACCTAGGGGGCCCTTGGTGGTTCATTAACATGTGGCTTAGCCTCCATATGCACAAGCGTCTTGAGTTCAACCTTTTCGCACAACGCTTCCCCAGGGATATAGCCGAGAATTATGAATTGGATGAAGAAGAATAGGCAACTCGACCTCCTCTAAACTTTGGCAAGGTTACCATAGTTCTACCTGACACAGGTTGTAACGCAGACCAGGTTAGCCGATTTTTCCAAACCCTGTACGAAGGCCTGACCAGAGAACAGCGAGCATGGATGCCTTATGAAGATCCAGACACCAGATTTCCTTTGGTCTTCCATCCGTTCAATGACGCTCTCAACAAGGATCACGATGTGATGATGGCACTGATTACTCCCAGAGCCATACCAGTAAACTTCTTTGGCAGTGGGAAAGCCTCCAACCAGACCTATGAGTTTTACAACCCATCGGCACTAGCCCGTCAACTAGCTTTCGGCCAGCTGCCGATCGCACTCTGTTATGCCGATGTGATAAAACCCAGGGAAACCATTACTAGCCTTCTCGAGTGGACCCGAGTAGCTCAACTGCCACCGAGTGCTGATACAGATGCAGATCTATCAGAGTGGATTCTGACTCTCTTCATCACTCAGGCGTACAAACAATGGTGGGAGGAATGGAAGGAGCATTTGTTCTACAAATCAGCTCTTACGTACCGCGGCATGATCGATCCCTAGTACAAAGTCCCTGATAATACTGTAAGTATTTCAATACCGATGTTTTAATTTTTTCACTGTCCTTTTCAATCGGTAACCCCCTTTCTTTGTCATACACAGGTTGACGACACGCCACCATCGGTCAGCAGGAGTGGCAAGCCGATTGAGCTTTTTCCATCAGGTCTGATCTCCTCAATCGGCAATAACGCTCCCACCTTGGCTGCTATAATGCATCGAGGTGTGCGCCTCAAGAAAGTCACCACCAAGCGGACGAAGACATCTCCATCGGTAGCAGCCTCTACTTTATCACTGGCCTTCAAGGTAAATTTTTTAAACTCTTTCATACCAATTTCATTCTTACATCTGTTACACTTGTACTCACGAATTTCCATCGTTGTATCAGCATACTGGCGCATCGGCAAGGACTAGAAGCACAAGTGTCGATGCCCCCCAGTCCAGTCAAGGGAAAAGGAAAGGCTCCAAGAGAACCAGATCACAAGCAAAGCGTCAGAGGACAGCAACACCTTCTCCTCCCCTTGTGTCTCCAATCCCAGTGGAATCTTCTCCCTCTTCTCCAGAAACCCAGACACAGCAGGTACCACCTCCTTCTCAGCCACAAGAAGCACCCCAAGTGGAAGAACTCCAACCAGAAGAACCCCAGCCAGAGGTACCTCAGCCGGAAGACACGTGCATGAGCAAACTACCGATCCAGCAAGTTCAATTATAGCATCGGTAGTTTCTTCCATCCAAACAAGTACTGCTCCCCCTCAAGGTAACACACTTCCTATGAAATCACTGCCTATGAACCTACTTTCTCTATCTTATAATTATCTCTGTTATTCTTTCAGCTGACATAGTCCCATCAGCAACCCCAGCCGACCAGCCCATGGTTCCATCGGCATCTTCTAGTCAGAGGCGAGAGATTGCCCTGAAACAAGTAAGTCACCCAATCTCTATCTGTATTATTTATCAATACTTGACCATGGAATAACTTATTTCATTTCCTTTTTAGGAATAGGACTCTCCTGACAGTTTGTTCTCCTTTGCCATCGACATCTCTGAAGATGAAGGCGAGGAGGGAAGTTCTTCTCGAGCCGTTGGAATCACATCGGCAGAAAGCAGGGCAAAATTAGAAGAGTTATCGGCCCTCCTTCATCAAGACACAGCCCAACTGGTCGATGACTCTGATCGGACCAAAGTTTTGTTCAAGACCCTCAGAGGCCAAATCCCTGACGATGCCGAAGAGATCATTTTCCAAGCTGCACACCTAGAGAGCCGTCAACTGCAGTATCAAAGGGCTGCCCAGCGTCTTGCCGATAGAGCTGATTATGCCTAGCTCTCTGAGGAGATGATGAAGGTAAAACTCCTTGCCGATGAGAAACACAAGAGCATCGGCATTCTGACATCCTTAGGAGATGTATTGAAACAAAAGATTTCTGATCTATCGACGAGAACAGAAGCTCTGTTGGCAGAACTCAAACAGGTAGAAGAAGCCTTGTCCCAAGCCCGACAAGAAGAAAGCCAACTGCCTGAAACAATCAAGCTTCTTGAGCAAGAGCGAAATATCCAAGCCCACACGACACTGCAGATGAAGAAGAAGCTGAAGCCAGTGGAAGGCTCTGCCAATGATGATGTGAAGGAAATAGAAGAAGCCAACCAGATCCATCTGCGCGCTATAGCGGCGATCCAGGCGCTGTTGGACATGTGAATTCTTCATCGGCAATATATTCGCTCCTTTCTTTTGAACACCCCTAATGTTTCAGTCTAGCCGATAGGACTGTTATCGGCCCCTTTTAAAACATTAAGTCCGGCCCCAGATACATTTTGATCCAGCCGATAGGAGTGTTATCGGCACTTAAACTTTTATGCATCGACCCATATGCTTGGGTAATACTTCTTTAGATATTTGCCATTTAATGCTCTAGGAAATTCAACTCCTTCAATAGTTTCTAAAATATAGGCGTTACCGGGAGCCGATCGACTTATCCGATAGGGACCCTCCCAATTGGGAGACCACTTCCCAAATTTTGAACTTTTAGTCCCGATCAGTAAGATTAACTTCCATACTAAGTCTCCATCGGCAAACTCCTTAGCTTTTACCTTCTTATCATACCATCTGGCAACTCTCTTCTTATTCTCTTCTATACTCATCAAAGCCCTTAACCGATGCCCTGCTAGATCATCCAACTCGTCTGTCATCAAGGTAGCATAATCATCGGCAGCCAATTGATCTTGAAAAGATAGTCGCCTAAACCCAGTCTTAATTTCCCAAGGTAACACTGCATCATGCCCATACACCAACTGATAAGGTGAAACCTTGCTCTATCGATGACAAGCCATCTGATACGACCATAAAGCTTCACTTAACAATGTGTGCCACCTCCTAGGATTTTCTTCAATCTTCCGTTTAACAAGCTTGATAATTCCTTTGTTAGATGCCTCGGCCTGACCATTAGCTTGAGCATAGTAAGGAGAAGAGTTTAATACTTTAATTCCCATACCGATTGCAAATTCATCAAACTCCCCTGATGTGAACATAGTACCCTGATCAGTAGTAATTGTTTGAGGAATTCCAAATCGGTAAATAATAGGCTCTTTCACAAAATCAATCATGTTGGCCGATGTAACTTTCTTTAAAGGAATAACTTCAACCCATTTGGTGAAATAATCGGTGGCAACCAAAATAAATTTATGTCCTTTGCTGGATGGCAGAGAAATATGGCCGATTAAATCAATAGCCCATCCTCGGAACGGCCAAGGCTTGATGATAGGATTCATGGCCGATGCGGGTGCCCTTTGAATATTGCCAAACTTCTGACATCCTTGACACCCTTTGAAATACTTAAAGCAATCCTCAAGTATAGTCGGCCAATAATATCCGTTTTTTCTGATCATCCACTTCATCTTAAATGCCGACTGATGTGCTCCACACACTCCCTCATGGATCTCTCCCATCAAACTTCTAGCCTCATCATCACCTAAGCACCTGAGAAGAATTCCATCAATAGTTCGGTAATATAACTCATCTTCAAGGAGCACATACTTAGTAGCTTGAAACCGAACACGTCTCTCAACTTTCTTGGATGGATCCTTTAATAATCAATGATTTCTTTTCTCCAATCATCGGCATCAATTGCCGATATTGCATTTATCATGAGCTGATACCCCGAGGCATGCTGAGCCAATCGATTGGCCTCTTCATTATGCAATCGAGGAACATGCTCTAATCGAAAATCCTTGAATTCCTTTAACAGTTGCATACTTCTTTCGTGATAAGTTATCAGGACTTCGCTTCGGCATTCATAGCTTCCAGCCAATTGATTTATAACCAGCATAGAATCTCCGAAGATTTCAACAGCATCAGCATGAACTTCCCTTAGTAATTCCAACCCCTTTATCAAAGCTTGATATTCAGCCTGATTATTTGTTGACGTGGCAACAATCGGCAAGGAAAACTCATACTTCCTTCCCTGAGGGGAAATTAACACCATACCGATTCCTGCCCCCCGGTCACACGTGGATCCATCAAAGAAGAGTGTCCAAGGCACAATTTCTAAAGTCTCCACTGTGCTGCAATGTTGAGTCACGAAATCGGCCATAATCTGTCCTTTAACCACTTTAGCCAATTCGTAACGCAAATCGAGTTCCGACAGTGCCAAAATCCACTTACCGATCCTGCCACTCATAATCGGCATAGACAGCATATATCGGACCACATCATCTTTGCATATGACAGTGCATTCGACCGATAACAAATAGTGTCTCAACTTAATACATGAGAAATAAAGACACAAACATAACTTTTCAATGGCCGAATACCTGGTCTCAGCATCAACCAATCTCCTGCTTAAATAATAAATCACACGTTCCTTCCCTTCAAATTCTTGAATTAGAGACGAACCGGTGACCATCCCATCAGTGGACAAATACAATCTGAAGGGCTTCCCTTGCTAAGGTGGAATCAGAACTGGAGGATTTACCAAATAATTCTTGATTTCATCTAGGGCCAACTGTTGCTCTTTCCCCCAGACGAACTCTTGATCGGCTTTCAACTTAAGTAAAGGACTGAACGAATTTTACCAGATAAATTAGATATAAACCTCCTGATAAAATTTACCTTGCCGATCAAGGATTAGAGCTCAGTCTTGTTGGTAGGGGCAACTATTTTGTTGATAGCATCAATGGATCTTCGACTAATTTCAATCCCCCTTTGATGCACCATGAAACCAAGAAATTGTCCTACCGATACACCAAATGCACACTTATTGGGATTCATCTTTAAACCATGCTTCCTTGTGCATTCCAACACCTTTCGCAAATCGGCAAGATGCTTTGTGAAGTCTCCAGACTTAACCACCACATCATCAATATAAATTTCCACCAGCTTGCCGATGAACTCATGAAATATAAAATTCATAGCCCTCTGATAAGTAGCACTAGCATTTTTCAAGCCGAAGGTCATGACTATCCATTCAAACAACCCAACATGACCAGGACATCTAAATGCAGTCTTCGGAATATCTTCCTCAGCCATGAATATTTGATTGTATCCTGCATTGCCATCCATAAAGCTGATAATCCGATGCCCAACCACAACATCAACTAGCAGATCGGCAACTGGCATTGGGTAGCCATCCATCGGTATAGCTTTATTAAGATTTCTAAAATCAATGCAGACCCGAAGCTTCCCATTTTTCTTATAAACCGGAACAACATTGGAAATCCACTCGGCATACCGACATTGCCGAATAAATTTAGCTTCAATAAGTTTGGTTATTTCTGCCTTAATATCAGGAAGAATATTAGGATCACATCGACGAGCTGGCTGTTGATGTGGCCGAAATCTGGACTAGATAGGCAACCGATGTTCAACAATTGATCGGTCCAAACCAGGCATCTCAGTATAATCCCAAGCAAAGCAATCTTTATATTCCTTTAACAAATCAGTTAACTGTTGCTTACACTCAGAATTTAACTTAGCACTAATAAAAGTAGGTCTATGCTTATCACCACTACCTATATCTACTTCTACCAAATCATTGGGTGATGTGAATCCCTGGCCCAATTTTCCATCATCGGCGAACCTATCCATTAAAAACCTTCATCAGAACCGACTGCTTGGATCAGTGGAATTTCATAATCGACAACTTTGAGAAAATCCTTTTCCCAAACTTCTCCCAAAATACACCTAGTCCTTTCGTAGGTGTCTGCCTCTGCCGATGCAATAACATAGGAAGAATCTCCCGGGACAATTTCAATCTTATCACCTACCCACTGAACCAAGCATTGGTGCATTGTAGACGGAATGCAACAATTGGCATGAATCCAATCTCTCCCTAACAGTAGATTATAAGCTCCTTTTCCACTGATTACAAAGAAAGTTGTTGGCAAGGTCTTGCTGCCGATGGTCAACTCAACACAGATAGCTCCCTTAACCGGAGACACATTCACTTCAAAGTCTTTGGGCATCATATCGGTCTTGGTCAAATCCTGATCCCCTTTTCCAAGCTTCTGATACACTGCATATGGCATAATGTTGATGGCGGCTCCACCATCAATTAATATTTTGGTCATTGGCTGACCATCAACCCTTTCTTTGACAAACAGAGCCTTAAGATGTTGCCTTTCATCATCGGCAGGCTTTTCGAATTTAGCTGTCATCGGATCTAGAGCCAACTGAGCTATTTGGTCGGAAAACTCCAACTCATCATCACTGGACGGCGCAAGGAATTCCATCGGCAACATAAATACCATGTTGACATCTGCCGATGGACCTTTTCCCTTAGGATCTGATTGTTGCTGATCCCCAGACTGGCTAGAGTTCTCGCCCTTGTTCAACTCTTCTCGTCTCTCACGCTGCAGCCTCCTTTTCTATGTCCTAGTCAACCCCTTTGGACACCATGGAGGAAGTTGTTGCTGCTTTAGCGATGGGCGACGATTTTCCCTTGACTCCATCCGATAAGTATTGGCATCCCTGCAGAATATGAACTCATCAGGAACCCGTGCATTAGCCATCTCCTCAAGCTCTTCCTGGTTCCTGGGAAAATACTCAACACGATCACCAAGGCTATCGTGCACATTGAGCCTGCCCCCCAGCCGATCATGAACGGACGCTCTCCCCCTATTCGGCCCATCAAACCGGCGGTTATTGTTCTGATACTGCCGATTTGATCTGTCATACCGATCATAACCATTACACTCCGGGCAGTCTCTGATAGTAGGAAGCTTGATATTTTCCTCCCAACAATGGATGAAGAATGGACAATTCAGTGATCCCTATGCCGATTCCACTCTTGTCGGCGTCTTTCTTCTTCCCGATGATAGTCTTCTTGCTGGCGCCGATACCGATCCTCACGTTGCTGCCAAGTCTCCCGAGGCCTTCTATGAGTTATGACAATACCGGATCGGGGAGGCCTTCCTGAGTTAGTTCCCTCCTGGATCAAGCCTTTTCCTTTTGCATCGGCAGTAGTGATCTGATGCTGAGGATCCACCGATGCACTTCTTTCAGCTGCTTCCGATGTCAAGACCTTGGCCTTCCCCTTAGCATCGAGCATGTTTGTGGGGAAAGGGTGTTGATCAATCTTCATCGGCTTGTGAGTTTTGGAGCTGTCAAATTTGATCCTCCCAGATTCTATAGCTGATTGCAGCTGCTGTCTAAAAACTTTGCACTCATTGGTGCTGTGAGAAGTTGCATTGTGCCATTTGCAGTACTTCATCTTTTTTAATTCTTCAGCCGATGGGATTACATGATTGGTTGACAACTTGATTTGCCCCTCCTGAAGTAGAAAGTCAAATATCCTATCGGCTTTAGTGATGTCAAATGCAAACTTCTCTGGCTCTTTATGCCTAAAGGGGCAAGACATCGGCTTCTTATTCTTTACCCATTCTGCCAAGCCGATGACTGGCTCCTCATCAAAGTCCGAGCTTGATGCTTCATCTACAAATGATACCTTTTTGTTCGATGCTCTCTTGGGCTCAAAAGGCCTAATATCTTGATCAGAAATTCTCTGCACCAAATGACTTAAGCTTTCGAACTCTTGAGATGCATACTTGTCCCTGATATGTGGCAACAAACCCTGGAAAGCCAAATCTGCCAACTGCTGATCATCCAAAACCACACTATAGCACTTGTTCTTGACCTCCCGTATTCTCTGCACAAAACTTTCAACCGATTCATCATTGCGTTGCTTCAATTTGACCAAATCGGTGATCTTCTTCTCATGAACTCCAGAAAAGAAGTATTTGTGGAATTGTTTCTCTAGATCGGCCCAAGTAATCACTGAGTTAGGAGGTAATGATATAAACCAAGTGAAAGTCGATCCAGATAATGATGACGAGAACAAGCGAACCCTCAACTCGTGCCTGTTAGCAGCCTCTCCACACTGAATGATGAACCTGTTGACGTGCTCCATGGTCGATGTAGCATCCTGCCTAGAAAACTTAGTAAAATCTGGTACTTTGTATCGATTTGGAAGCGGGATTAAATCATATGCAGGAGGATACGGTGTCCGATAAGAGTAAGTGTTGACTTTGGGTTTTATCCCAAATTGGCCTCTCATTACTTCAGCAATCTTATCGGCCCAATAAGCATCGGCATCTTGCCGATGAGGCGGTTGCGGATCTGGGATCTGCTGACATGCTTCCATGTGTCTATGTGGTGTGCGATCTGCATGGAACATTGGGTTAATCACCTAGCCACCAACCTGCTGACCACCGATCTGTTGACCACCAAATTGTTGTCCGCCCATCTGCTGTCCAAGATTCATTGGCTGGTTGGGCAGCCCTTGATTCTGGAACCCAGGGTAAATCTGGCCTTGTTGAAACCCTATAGCCTGATGATGCTGTTGGGGCATTTGTGGAAAGACTTGCTACTCAGGCCATCCACTATTAGCATTCATCGGCATAGGACCTGTCGATGACTGGTAATTGGTCATCATCATTGAATTGACATACCCTGGCTGAGTCATAAGCCTCTGCTGCGTCAGCATTGAATCTTTCGATATGTTAGACATCCGGAATGTTGGAGCTTGAGAATTCCCAGTGTAAGGCCTTGCAGTAGTAGTAGTAGTAGTATACTGGGGACTCTGATTCATCGGCATATTTGGAGGTGCCGATGCCATAGGAGCCTTGCCTCTCACATTAGCCATCTGAGATATACTAGGTGTCTTCAACGTCAACTCTGGAGGCATACCATAACCCCACCAGTTAGGAGAAGGGACCGATCCCGACATTGCCGATGCCAATAGATCTGTAGCAAGCTTAATCTGCCCATCTGAAGTCGATGGATTGGTTGTCATCGGCGTAGATTGTGCATTAGTGACTCCTAACGTGCTTGGAGGAACAGTAGTTTCTGTACCCGCAGCGGCTGTAGCAGCCGATGAAGCTGTGACCACCGGTGATCCTGGCTGATGATGAGACGGGCCCACATAATTTGGTGGCAATTGTCCTTCTTTCAAAGTTCTAGCCACGGCATTGAAAATCGTATTGGACAGTACACCAGCTTGATTGATCAAGGCACGGTTAATAGCATTTTCAACCATGTCTTGAAGTTTACCAGGATTGGCTTCAAAAGTAACCTGCCGAAGCATCGGCAGTGCTTCCTTCTGGATCACTTCGCCGCTCCTGTTTATGCTGAAGGCTTTGAGACATTGTTGCTTGTAATCCTCCATAGCCTTCGAAATAGCCTGCTTCTGCTCATCTTTGAGGCTAGCTTCTGTCACGGGGATGACGTTCTCCAAGTCGAACTCGGTAGTCGACATGTTGATCTTGATCTTGAATCTGGTCCCACCGAGCGTGCCAAAAGATGTGTTGATGCAAAAGCTGGATCTGCAAACACAAAGGGCTAATACCCGATTCAAACGTTAAGGCGTGCCAGCCGATTTGACCTTACTATCGGCAAAGGTGATAACTCAAATACTTTAGTCCCGACAACAGCGATGCGCCCGGATGCCACGGCCAAGAGGTATTCACACGGAACTCGAGAATACGCCGAGCTTAAGTCGACGAACTCCTAAGAACTCATAATAAAAGGAAAATATGACGAAGTCGTCGAAAAGGTAGATGCTGGAATAAGAGTAAAAACTTGTGTTTGATTGATTGATCGATGTCTTCTTTACAAGGCCCCAGGGTCTACATTTATACCCTGCTCAAAGAGCTACAACTAGACACGACTAGGATTTAAATTCCAAATTAAATAGAATCCGTATACAAAACGATCTAAATAACTAAGGAAAGCATAAAACTATCCTCCCATGACAGACTAGGACACCACCATGGACCAATCGGCAATCTTCAGGCCCTCCTTCCGAATCATCGGCAGACTCCCCATCGTAGCCATAGGCAAAAGCTAATGCTTGACCATCGGCATGAACACATCACCACCCATAGACTTAGTCACATTTAGCTGTCCCTTCATCGGCAACCACCATCATCGGCAACTCCCCTGCAGACCAGTTACTGTTACCCTATCTTGCCGATTCACACTCTACCGATCCGGAATAGGTATCCAAAAACGGTGTCAATAGGCTTGACCATTGAGATGGACAGCAGCTAACTCATCATTGGTTGGATGCTCTGAGTCTTCGGGTGGCTGTAATCCACTGCACACAATCTCCCAAAGTCCAGGGTGAAGAGCAATAAGATAGGCCCTCATCAAGTGCTTCCACATGGTAAGTTAGTCCCATCGAAATGAGGTAACTTTCCCGCAGGCACATTGATGTAGGACTTCTTATCACGGTTAGTTAAATAAGAATAGTTAAAGGATACAAATGAAACTTCTTTTTGCCATTGTCCAAGTTCTTCTTGTTGCCCTTCTTGTCCTTCTTGGAGATGTTATAAGAGGCATCATCATCGCCATCATCCGAACTAGATGATAGTTCACTCGATGACACATCATATGCCTTTTTGTCCTCTTTCTTTGTTCTTGCTGCTCTTCTCTTGGCTCTTTCTTCACGTATGCGTCTTCTTTCTACCTTTCTCTTCATCTTTTCATCAAGCTTTTGTTGTTCTTCTTTTGCTTTTCTTTCTGCTTCTCTTCTTGCTCTTCTCTCCTTCTTTCTTTCTTTATTAGTGGTCTTGTCATTCTTGAGGGTGGTGTTACTTGCTATCAAAAGAGATATATCACTACTGCTGCTAGCATCTTTGACAAGCACACCAGCACCTTTTGGCTCATGAGTAGCTCAAGAACCTCCTCCGACTTCCATACTTCACGCAGTGAAGCGTAACTGAAGTAACCTGCTTTGATACCACATGTAGGATCTCTGGCAGTCTAGGATGGCATAGAGGGGGGGTGAATAGGCCTCTCAACTCAAAAACTTCACTTACTATCAGATTCACAGGATAGGGCGGCACTACCGACCTACCAGGGAGGCACTGCCGGCCTCTTAACAGAAAGCTAAAGATAGTAAACAAGAAAGACTTTGGGAAACTTAGATCAGGTAAATTTCCCAGCTCCCTGCAAGTTAGTAAACACTAGAACCAACACACAAACCTGCAGAAGATATGTTGCACAGTAGATCGAGCTCAAACCCTAGAACAACTCAACAACACAAGTAAGTAAAGAACATAAACAGCACATGAAGATTTACCCTGTGGTTCAGCGGTCGCCACACAAGGCTGCACTTACTCCACGTTGTTGAGGTGCCCAGACTAGGACCGACTCGCCACAAAGGTTTTTCTTTCCCTCGTTCTTCAACAAGAGTGTTACCTCTTGAGGAAGGGGTGATTTCTTAGCTTTAAGTCGAGGTTATAGACTTCCCTTGGCTGCCACACAAGTTTGGCAAGCTCTAGGGCGACGCCTAGCTGGCTAGGAGCAAGCTCCAAGAGTAACAAACTCTAGGGATGTCGACCAAACGTGAACCAAATGCTCTTAGACATCGGGAAATAGTGGATCTGCTCTCTAATCGAAGTTTGCAACCTTTTCTCTCAAGAAATGATGGTGGGATTGATGGATTTGCTTGAGAACATGAGAAGTAACAATGGAAGAGAAAGAGAAGTGAGCACTGGTATTCTGTAACAGATAGAACGAAGGAAGATGAAGTGAATGGCTCAGATGACCATTGTGGTCAAGTAGGAGGGGTATATATACAACTGTCTTCCAACGGCTAGAAGGAGGGCGGCACTGCTGCCCTAGTCAAACCAGTCAGGATAAAATAGAGAGAGCGCAACTGAGTTGACTAAGGGTTGAGAATGAAACAGAACATTTGAGCATTTGGTTCGACACTTGATCAACAAACCTGGAGTCCCTCTTGATAGTACGGCTTTTCCTATACTTAAGGAATAAATAGAAACAAAGATAAAACTTCCATGAAACTTCTTTGAAAAGTCTTTTCAATTTGGACTGGGGACCCATCAAACTGTTTCACATCCTCCGTTCTTAGTTCCCTACTTGTCATGTCACTAAAGATCATTAGTTCCCTAATTAGATGGTCATCAACACCAAAACCCACAATGGGCTTGATTGCACTTACACTAAACCCTAAACCCTAACCCCTAAACCCTATCCTTAAACACATATACTCTCTGACACTTATTTGTGACCGGTACAAATCATCCCACTTTTGTTAGCAAATGATGTAAACCCTAAGCCGTAAACCCTAAACCTTGAACCCTAAGCTGTAAACCCCAAACCCTTAGCCGTAATCTGTAAACCCTAAACCCTAAGTTGTAAACCCTAGTTTTATATATTGTTTGCTTGTTAGTAGTGCTAGTAGTCATGTGTCACATATTTCTGCAGAAATGGCCGACCTGAGAGAACATGGAGAGGAAATGATGAACCTGATATACGGTCCCAATGAAGAAGTTTATCACGATGATCGTGAAGGCGATGAGAACCCCGAGGGCATCGATGACTCCTCTTAGTATATGGTCGACCCGAATGAGCAAGACAATGCTAGCCAGTAGGTTTGTAATCTGGCAATTTCCTTTATTTTTACAGATATAATTTGAAATAATATCTTGTATCAAATTGTCTTGTTTCTTCCTACATAGCCCTCTGGCTCGACAATAACCATGGGGAACAGCCGGATAGTACGAGGCCCGAAGAAGCCTATGGACGGCCGGTTAGTAATCTCAGAATTCGAGGAAGCAACAGGCAAGCCACTTGGACCTGATTTAAGGGCCTTCGTCTACCACATAGGGTACCTTGTCCGGGATAGGATCCCGATTAGTGTCCGTGAATGGAAGGAGAACAAGAAACACCCAGAAATCAGTTATGTCTCTAGACGTGACAATGAGCTACTTTGGGGTGACGTCTTGCAACATTACACACTAGGGATAAACGATGAACAGTTGAAGGAAAGACTCCGAGATCGGTCTATGAAGAAGATGGCCCCAATGTTCCAGGGCTATAGGAAGCGTCTATATCAAGACTACATCAAGAAAAACATGACTCCAGATTTCAACACTCCGAACTATGCGAAGCTATGGCCATTTTGGGATGACTTTGTATGGTTCAAGATGTCCAAAGAGGCTCAAGAAAGGGTGAAAAAGAACCAAGAGAATGCCCGGTGCAAGACCTACCACCATACGATGGGATCAGGTGGCTACCAAACCGCCATTCCTATGTGGGAAAAGGCCGAAAAAGAGATAATCGACAAGGGGTTGGTGCCCGAATCCCTCGAGTGGCCTAAGCATGAGAAGCACTAGTTTTTCACTCATGGAGGCTCACTGGACCTTGAGACTAGAAAGGTCGTGTATGGGGAATGCATCCAAGCTATTGCGGAAAGATTCCATCAAAGCCCGCTCCATCGCTGAAAGTGGAGAATGGCGGCCGAATAAAGATAAAGATGAGCTAACATTCACCCTGGGGAACCCTGAGCATGGTGGACGGACGAGAGGCAATGGCACCGTGTCGTGGGAGCATACCTTCCCTGCTGACAAGGAAACATATAAAAGCCACCAGAGAAAGAAGGAAGAGGACAGGGATCGGATACGCAAATTGGAGGAAGGCCTCATAAAGACCCAAGAAGTGGCTCAACAGGCCCTTGAGCGGGAGCAAGCGCTGAAGGCCACAATGGATGAGAAAATCCAAAAGGCTGTGGAGGAAGCTATAACTTACCACCTCCAAAGCTTGTCACAGCCACCGACTGCCAACATCAGCCCTTGCTCAGCTCATCTAAAGAGTAGTTGTGCTTCTACGGAGGTGCTTGTGAGGCAAGTTGATGATGTAGGGTTGCGATTCCTAGTGGATGACGTCACCGCTCTGTTGACATCCTATGAGCTCCATATTCCAGAGGGTGATGGCACAGTAAAGGTGGCTACCGGTGTCATATCTCCTATCAACCCCACCAGGACACCAAGGATCCACTCCGTCCTAATACCAGCCGGATCTGCTCGTGTCTCGGTGGATAGAGTGGTCAGAGGCCATGAAAATGTGCCTCTCGATATCAAAGGCGGTGATGGAGAGAAGACACTTGGTGAAGTGGAGAAGACATTCATGTGTTGGAGGAAACGGTACATCATTATTCTTGGGGTGTCGCCGCCACAACCGAACCCTAGCAGGTGCGGATTATTGTGGACGCTACCGCTTTTTCTGTAATTATATACTGTATCAAATTATGTTGACTCATGTATAAATTTACCTTGTTTGTTTTCTTCAAATCCAGGGCCTCCCCCCACCGAAATCTGTCTGTCCATTCACCGCATGACCATAGTGCCGTGGGACACGACGACGACGACGATGTACAAGAGAAGGCCGCATCCCCACCGCTAGCCGCTGCATCTCCTCCACGAAGGAATCCAACACCGCCCGCGGCCGAATCTCCTCCACAGCAGCAAGCTCCACCCGCACCGCCGCCTCTGCCAATGGCGACAACGGCCGCCGCCTCGTCGGCACCGGCTGGTGCTGCATCGAGGAGGAAAAGGTGCGCCGAGACACAGAGATCGCTCCAACCACCTGTGGCAAAGAAGAAAGCTTTGAACACAAAGATCCCAAAGACGACCAAGCTTTCATATGAGAAGACCAATGAGGAAGTTCTTGTTGCAAGCCAAGCAGAAGTCAAAGCATTCTTTGAAACATGCAAAGCTAAGAGACAAGTAGAGCAAGAGCCGCCATACCTAATGTATCCTCGTTCAAAGCTATGTGAAGTGGTGCAGAACATTACAGACGCGAACCGAGGTATGAGTAAACAACTAGGGTCAACAATATTAGACTACGACCGTACTGTCCTAAAGAAAATCAAGGCAGACAAAAGAAAAGTATGGCAAAAAGTTGCACAGCTCGACGATCAAGCACAGAAATTAGTTCAGCCACTGTGGTTGCGAATGAGTACGGTTCAAACATCAACTTGATGGCAATGGCTATACCTGCTAATGTCGACGTAGATGAACTCAGCCATTGGATGGAACAAACTGGGCTGCCCCTAGAAGCACTTCTAGGGCGTACCGATGCGCCAATCCACAGAGGTGTTGATGACTATCAGAGTCGGTACATTTACGACAGGAGTATGTGCCACCCTGAGAAGGTACGAGGACTTGGTACGCAAATATACAAGCAGCACGAGTACTACTTGAGAGTCAGCTCAAAACATAAGGAAGAAGAATTGATTGCCGTCCGAGTCCACGACCGACACTACTTCCGTGGAGATGACGTCATATGGATATATTTTAGTGAAGTACACGAGCTTCTCCATATGAATGCTCTCGACAAATATCTCATGAGCTGCTACTGTCTGTAAGTGATTCTTCCTTTCATTCATTAATCCTTTTATGCATATATATGTATTCATAATAACTACGCTCACGATATGCAGACACATGATGAGAGAACAAAGATTGAAAAAAGAAAATCGAATTGGTTTCATCGATCCATATGTCGTGTATGCAAGGACACCAAGACTAAAGATCCATTGAATCTGAAGCCTAACGAAATGGAGAAGAACCTCTGGAGGTTCTTTTGTAACCAAAGGCATGCAGAGAAGATACTCTTCCATTACAATATGGGGTAAGTGTTGTGTTATATCATGTCTCATTTAATCCGGCATTAAGATATACATATATAAGTTGACTCTAAACAAATGCAGAGATCATTAGATACGCATTGAGATTAAGATCACGGAACAAAAAATATATGTGTGGGACTCAATGAAAAAAGACCTGGCACTCTATCAAGACATAATAGACATGATCCAGAGGGAAGTATATATCATGCTTTAAATCTCGATGTCTGCTCCTTTACTTTATTATGCTAGCTATACCTAATCAACGACCGTCTCATTGGGTAGGGCATGGGCTTGGCTACAACAAAGATATCGTACGGATCTGAATGTGCCACTTCCCCCTCATGTTCTACTCCCTTGGGTGCCCACGCAGCCGTTTGGAATGAATCTATGTGGATACTACGTTTGTGAATTTATGTGGTGCACCCTATTTAAACCTGCTCAAAGTGTTCTAAAAGTAAGTAACATGCATGTGTATACAATAAATTCATATCTTATTTATTTGTTGGAACTAAATAGATTTTATGTACATTAATATCTTTTTTAACTAATGCAAATGGATGGAGTGGAATATAAAGACAAAGTGTTTGAATACACAATAATCCTTGGAGTCTAGCAGACGATCACCGGAATTATCAACGATCATGTCATTCCGGAAGACGGCGAGTTCCACTTATACCCGTAGGGCTTCAAGCCCATTCCAAACAAGGATGAACACTTGTATGAGCTTTGAGTGGGCGGGCAAACATTATGTAATCATTAACCGGCGGCAGCACACTTGATTATTACTTGTACATAATATTATTATTGTAAATGTAATGTGTATTTACGTATGTGTATAGCTATATAATATATATAGATATATATATTATACGGATAATATATATGTGTAGTTTCATACTTTATTTGTGTGCAATAATGACGCTCTCGTACAGGTGCAACGTATATGGATAATAGCAGCGTATACGAGTAAATTGGAGAACATATACAATTGAAACCAAAATCAATAAAGAAATGAAAAGGAAAAAGAAAAAGAAAAAGAAAAAGAAAAAACCTTTCAGTCCTGGTTGGTAATACCAACCGGGACTAAAAGGGGTGGCCTGGGGTGCGCGCTACGTCACTGTCTGGCGCCCCCTTTAGTCCCGGTTGGTGTTACCAACCGGGACTAAAAGTCCCCCTTTAGTCCCGGGCCAGCGAGCCAGGACTAAAGGTGGGACTTTTAGTCCCGACCCCTTAGTCCTAGCTCGCCACCCGGGACAAAAGGTGGTTTTCGACCGGGACAAAAGGCCGGTCCTGTACCAGTGTTTGGTTTTAAGACTTGGCAAAACTATAGATTTGCCAACTGAGTTTTAACAAACTATTGGAGTTGGCTTGCTGAGATGATTCAGCTTGATTAAAATGAGCGGTGCCTCTAGGCCTGCCCCCAGTCTTAGTGGATGACTGAGACTGATGAGAATGATGACCTAAGGCTAAGTTTTCTCACCTGTCCCCAGCTTGTGCGATGGTATGGGGCCCATGAAGCTACCTTTCAATTTCTCGCATCTGAGCTTGAAGTTGCTGAAATTGTTGTTGGAGTTGATTAGAATGAGGTGCTGGTACTTCATTTGATAGTTTAGCATACCTATTTTCCTCAGGGCTAGGATCAGCCGTGGCATATGGTATGATGCAACCATCATTGGTGAGTGAAGGACAATATCCTCATTGCGAGCTATAATTCCGCACCGAGAAAAATTTGCCTCACGCTTTAATGTGCGTGACCAAAATTCATTCATAATAGCTTGCCTAACAAGCTTCTTCAATTCATTCGGCCTCTTGGCCTCCACAGATAGTACATAAGGCATTTTGACGACGTCCGGAAACTCAGAGACATATGACCATGGTTTGAGTGTCGTGCTCCTATCAACACAAGCAGTCAATTCATCATGAAGTTTCTTGACTTTGCTTTGCTTCCTTCGGTAGTTGCAAAGAGCATTCTTGTTGTTCCTAGAGTGGGCAGTGCACATCGACCAGGACAGGGAATAAGAGCCATCATTAAGTGCCTCAAGGGCTTTCATCTTGGCAGGTTGCAAGTTATGCTCTTGAGCAATTGCGGTGAGCTTAGGCTTATTTAAAAGCCTGCAACCTTCAGCGATCGCTGTTTGTCTCGCTTTTCTAGCTTCGGTGGCCATGTGTTTACGAGCCTTCTTCAACTGCCTGCCTTGAGTCTGGGTGGACTCTTGCGTGGGGTGGTATTACTTCTTGTCTCCGTGAGTGAAGACCGCCACAGGGGTGTCAGTGCCGAAATAAATCACGCATGGAGCAAAAGAGAACTTCATCGCTTCCTCGATGGTGATGGTCGGGAAGGACTCACCTGCGAGAGGGAATCCTTTAGTTAGTATACCATACAGTTAAATTTGTAAGGATGAACCTATATTTTCTAAAGCTTCACGTATATATAACAAACATATACAGGGTGTGCTCATTATTTTTTTTCTTTTTTTAACTCTGGCTGCTTTGATCTTCGAGCCATGCTTAATTTCTTTGCTTCATGATATTCAGGTAACGCAGATCATGGAACATCCTTAGATTATTTTGGACACATCTGATTAGTAGCAATGCTTGCACGGCATCAGCTTGTTAGGAGGATTTAGACCCATGTCTTTAATGACTATGGCCTTAGTACTTGGGCAGCACTTGCTACCAGTTCAGACTGGATTCTCAGAAGTTATCGACATGAGTAACATGGCTCGTAATGTCCCCTTCTATAGCGTCATGCTTAAGGAGAGGTTTGACTTGTGGAAAATTATGTAGTTCGCAGATTCCCAGGGCCTATTGGGCATAGCCGGTTAATTAGATTCACAAGATGAGCTTGCGAAAAACCTCCTTTTAAGCTGCGCTTTCATGGTCATCAAATATTCTCTTACTCGTTATTGGCCATACGTGATATAAGGCATAATAAAAGTATGTGGCTTTATGTCGCTGTTGACGGTCCTTAATGCTCACATTTAACCGTAATCATAGAAAAGGATCCAAATGCAACCAACACCTAGACTTAGGGTTTTATCTGACAGAATTCCACGAGTTTTGGTGTTTGTCTATTTCTGCAGGGGGTTATCAGGAAATACGGAAGAAAGGCCCACACGTCGGGTTTACATAGAGATATTAACGTGCCGCGCAATTTTCTATCATCTAGAAGACTCCAGAGGCCACGGGACCGAAGCGGAGGCCGAGAGGGCTCAGGGACAGGGCGCCCGCCCTAGTCCTGAGGGTGCCCGCCCACCTATGTTGCCCAATCAGAGTCCAATTCGGGGATTACGCTCTACCGACCTAAAGGATCAAGGAAAACCATGCGATTAATGTCGGTTTGATCCAACAGCCCATATTCACATGAAGATACTATAAAACTAGACCCCCTGGCCCCTGGAGATCATTCCTCTTCTACATAATCAAAGCTAGGGTTTCAAGTCTTCATCCAAGTAGAGAGGATTCCTCTAGTTCTTCTAGTTCTACCTCTAGTTCATCTAGTTCTAGTTCTAGTTCTAGTTCCTCTAGTTCTAGTTCTAGTTAGTTCTAGTTGTAAACTAGAAAATAGGGAGAGATAAGAGGAGAGCGGAGGAGGAGCCGGATCCGTGGGATCTTCCTCAACACTGTACTTTTGCAGCAACTGGTTCGTTCTTTATCGTTCTCCAGGTTCTTCAATTCATAATTCCTGAGTTCTTTAATTACTTTTATGTACATTCAAGTTATTTATTGGATTCCCGCTTGCATCAAGTGCTCTAATCTTTGAAACATTAGAGTATTAATTAATAGATTAGACGTGGTGTTTAGTCTTGCAATTACCTAGAATTACACCCAATCCTGTGGATTGTTGTGGTAGCCTTAGGGTAGTGACAGCCCTAACGTTCGACGTATTCCACCTCGTTCGGATCGGTGTTTGTAGGACCGTAGTTAGACCTTCCTAGCCCCCTTCTCATCTCTTTCTGTGGTTAGTGCTCTGATGTCCCGATTTAAATAATCTTGAAGTAATTCTTGATTCTTAGATCAACTAGAGAACTCTCAGGAAACTTCCTCTCTTCCCACCAAAAATAATTATATAGTTATCCTTGGGCGATCTTGGATCTTAATTAGTACACTCACATTCTCTGTGGAAAATCGATACTCTGGAATACTCCCGGGTGAAAGCTACATCGGTATCCGTGCGCTTGCGGATTTTTCTGTTTGCGTTTAAAATACCCAACAGTCGGCGAAGTTTGGTAGTGACATCACCATTGTCACGTCGTAGTAATAAACAGAATATATCAATGAAGGAAATGACTTTCGCCTGGTCGGTACCCAGTCATGCACGTTGGTCTTCATTAGCATAGATGTATGTAAGTTGCCTTTGCTTCGTTGGTACCAAGCAACATGATGTCCTATCCATTAATCAAAACATATAGACGAAATAGCGACCTCACCTTATTGGCACTTCGCCAGAGCTCCGTCTAGCCTGGTCAGCACAAGACATTAATAATTGTAGATGGAATTAGGTTTCCATATCTTCCCATCCTTCAATAGAACTATGTGGCAAAGATGCAAACCATGAAAATGCTGGACCAGATAGAGAAAGAGGAAAGAACCTCACTTTGCATGCAGGCTCATCAGCAATTTCATCCAACTGAGCCAAATACTGACAAATATGCTCCATAGTCGATGTTGATCCTATTCTAGTAAACTTGACAAAATCTGGTAGCCTGAACTTGGTGGCTACAAAACTTGATCAAACCATTCTGGATATGGCTTTTTATATGACACCAATGTATTCTTGGGCTTTAAACCAAACTATCGCTGAACCATATCAGTAACTTGGTTCATCAGCTGATCTATTTGAAACCAGTTTCCGTGTTGACCATTTGGTTCTAGATACCTTTGGTTCTGCATTCTCTGAGCATTTGGCTGATATTTAGGGTTTTCATACGTATAGTGCTCAGCAACATAATGATAACCAGGAGGTACTTCTCTAGGTTCTAATCTTCCTTGATATGGAGGAGCGTTTAAATCTCTAGCAATCCTTCGGCTTTGAGGAGCAACTTTCGTAGCCGATTGACCATAGTCCAATATCGGCTGTTGCACTGACTGCTAAATAGTGTTGCAGTGTTGACTCACATTTGCAAATTCTCTAGATGCGTGATCTCCCGATGTCTGCCCAATGAATGTTTGTCTATTCCTAGGAGGAACATAATATGTTGGACCTCTATTCTGAATATCCAGACTGAAAGCCTCCCTAATAGCATTTGTAATACTCCCTCCATCCATTTGTCTCCTTCGTTTAAGCCTTGTGCACAGAGACCAAGGAGCATGAATAACTCACGTTTTTTTAATAAATCATTGTGGTTCAATTAATCTAATTAATGTGCATGCCTGCATGCAACCACGGAGCAGCCAAGATGGCCCAAGTCCTGCATGGAGACGTGTGCATACATCCAAGGAATTACCATAATTATAGCGGATCACCTCAAGATGATGGAGATAATTGGAAGAAAAACTTTTGCTTAAATGATTGAGATAAATGGACAGAGGGAGTACCATTTAACAAGACTTCATTATGATTAGCCGAGGTTGCTGCCATAGCTTTGTCGATAGTTTCGTGCATAGCATTATGCTGAATCTGGACACTAGGATCTTGCTCTCCTTCCATAATTACTCTCGGGAAAAGAGTTTTTTGAAATACTTTATTGTCTCGATTCTTACTGAAAGAAAGCACTTCTCTTAGTATTGGTTCACAGTAGTCACAACCAATTCCTTCAATTGATCTGGGAGATCATCCAGAGTGACAATGAGCACATTCTCATTCTCCATATTGTTGATTGATGTCCCACTGGGTGTGTCAAAAGATGTGTCGGTGCAAAAATTGGTGCCTTACACCAACAATCTCGGGGGCTCTCAGTGGGAGTGCAGAGGGAGTGCAAGAGTTGGAATCCTAGACCTCCTAAGGCACAAACACACGAGCTTGGTGAATTGATTCCAGGGCATGCCAGTCAATTTGACCTGGAATTGACAAGGTAGAGATACAAAAGTCAAGTTATGGGACCTGTTGGTTATTGCCAGTTCCAAAATATATGGTCTTAAGAAGCCGTTGAACGATAGAAACTAACTAGAAAGTCAACTCCTGTTGATGATGCAGAAAGATTAATAATATAAAACACTTAAATTTTTATCAAACATTTGCATCTTATGTGTAAAGATAATCGGATCGGCTATTTAGCCGATACGCTGCATATGAATAAGAAATAGCTTACATGCATTATCTTTTTATCCATTAAACAAATGATAACCTATTAAGACTAGTCTAATGGCCTGTGGTCTTAATAAATCACTTTTATAATTGCATTGAATCTATATTCACCTGAAATAAAGACCAGCGGGCTTCAATAAATCTAACATAGATTACTAGCTCATTTAATGCACAAGCGGGTTCATGCACGCGCGCTATTCATTTAAGCTTAACTGGATCGACTATTTAGCCAATACAGGGTCCATGAAGCACAAACAGGATCTATTCACTTCGTTACAATTAGATTTGATTATTATTACCAAATTAATCATAACAAAAATAAATATACCGAACGCACAACATGTAACAATCAAGATCAGCGGTTTAATTATCTTAATTTTGCTTAATAACCGTTATTTGCTTAGGTTTTATAATAAGCGTATAGAATTGAATCTCAAATTGAGCTGTCGACTCTTGATTGGGCAGAATATTGTTATAGTAAATAAAACATTGAACTTTGAACAATATTGATAACTTGATGATTCTATTAAATTGCCACTTTAATAGAGCCAATAACTAATATGAACCAATATTCATAAGAGATTGAAGCAATACAGCCTTACAAATACAATCCAAATCGATAACTAGTTCATAATCAAGCTTGACATAAGTTCGAATGATCTAGCCATGACAAACTAAACATGAACCATGCCAATACTTACAAGCAAACCGAATGTCGAAATCAACCGATGCAACTCGATTTGTTGAAGGTCTCGTCATGATCTACTTCTACTCCTACTCCTAAGGTTGGTGGTCGGAGCCAAAAAGGGTTTGTATTATGATTGTGTATATTCTTACAAGGATCGGATTCCTAATATTTATAGTCCGGAGTCCTAGTCTTATGTCCTAATACAACTTTTTCTTAAAAAGGTAACCTCGACTCTAACTTTCCCTTTCCTAATCGAACTCGACACGTCTCCTTCATCTTGCCTTGTTCTGACACCCTTTCGATCGACTAATTTCGTTGCACCTCTCATTTAGTCGATCCACTCATCCGGCCATCCCTCCTTCTGCAAAGCAGGCCCATTGGCAGCTTCCTAACTCAGCAAAATTTGGGATTAACAACCATTTTTCTTATACACAGGAACCACACTAGTAATCCATTCAGCATATCGACACTATCGAATGAATTTTGCTTCATATAATCGAGTAATTTCTACTTTGACATCGACCATTACCTCTGGTTTAATCCTTCTTGGAGCTTGCTTAAAGGGTCGATACCCAGGTTTAATTGGTAGTCAATGCTCAACTAACTTTCTATCAAGACCAGGCATTTCATAATACCCCAAGCAAAACAATCTTTATATTCTTTCAGCAAAGCTACTAATTTTTGTTTCTACTTAGGATCTAATTTAGCACTTACATATGTCGGCCTAGGCTTATCACCATCTCCTATTCTATTGCCTCTAGCTCATCGGCCGACATAAATCCATTACCCATCTTGGCTTCATCTTCATCGACAAAAGAATTCATCAATTAAAACTCTAAGAGCTGACTGCTTGTATCGGTTGTTGATTATCATCAAACACATTGATGACATCTCCTTCGTAGACTTTCCTAGAGAAGCACACCATGCCTTCAAAATTCAACTCATCTGTTCTAGCATAAGAAATACTAACAGAAGAATTGGCTAGAACAACTTCTACATCATCCCCAATCCACTGAATTAAACTCTAATGCATGGTGGATGGGACACATCAATTAGCATGGATCCAATCTCTTCATAAGAGCAAACTATATGTGCCTTTAGCATCAACTACAAAGAAAGTAGTAGGCAAGCTCCTACTACCAACTGTCAATTCGACACATATAGCACCTTTGGTTACTGAAATGTTGCCACTAATTCTGTCAATCTCATATCGATTGGACATAGATCTTCTGTCCTTTTACCGAGCTTTCTAATGTAGAATATGGCATTAGATTGACAATTGCACCTCCATCAACTAACATCTTAGCCAATGGTTTCCCATCAATAAACATTTTGAGATATAATGCCTTTAAATGCAATTGTTTCTCAAGTTTCTCGAAGGTTGCACTTTCTGCTTGACAAACCTATTGAGCCATAGCTTTTTCTTCATCTAATTCTTCCTCATCACTGTTGGCTCTAAATTCAGCAAGCAACATAAAGATAGCAAAAACTTCAACTGGTGCCTTACATTTGCCTTTATCAACTGTCTGTTTAACTTGCCATACTTTATGTCTATTTTGATGCAGTTCATCATTTCTCAGATGTTGAACCCTTCTTTTCTGACTTCTAGTAAGTCCACTTGGGCACCATTGATTTTCCTACCAAACATATTCGACTATTAGTTGATCAGCTATTTCTGTTTCGAGCCGATCATGAATATTCTCTATTTTTATACGCCAACTTGTTCTTTCAAAGTTCAATCGTTCATGTACAGGTTGACCTTTGCCTGACGATATTCCCAATCCTGATCACTGCACTCAGGACAGTCATTGAGAGTCGGTAACTTTAGGCCTCCATTCCAGCAATGTTGAAAGAAAGGACAAGTCCAATGATGCTTATTTTCTTCTTGAATTCTCCTTCTTTCATACTCCTCTTGATACCTCCAATAATCTCTTTCTTGATCATTTATTCCTTCTCTTTTTTTCTTTGCCATTTATTCAATAAAATTCTTACAGTAAGACGTGTGCGCATTTCATCACTTTTGGAGGTTTCTGGAATATCTGATCGACTAATCTGCTGATCTTGTTTCTTCCTCGTCTCTTGATACTCAGCAGCTGATATTTATCTTATAGAATCTACTGCTCTAGCTTCCCTCACACTTTTAGAAGTAAGCACTTTGAATTTCCCCTTTGGAAAAGAGGAAGCAACCATATTTACTGGGAAGGGATGTCCTTCTATACCGATACCACCCTTAGCTTTTTCCAGCCCAATCTTTCCTTTCTTGATAGCTTGCTGGATAGTATCTCTAAAAACTTTGCAATCATTTGTGTTATGAGTATTAGAATTATGGTACTTACAGTACCTTTTCTTCTTAAGTTCTTTAGCCCAAGGAATCCAATGATTTCCTCTCAGCTGAATTTGCCCTTTCTCCGACAAATAACCAAAGATTTTGTTGGCTTACTAATGTCAAAGTTGAATTTCCCCTTTTCTTCTTCTATTGATTTATTCTTGGCCCATGGAATATATTCAAAATATTTCCACACCCAATCCACAGCAACCACTTCATCACTTTCAACTTCTTCATCACTGTCATCGACTAATTCTGGGTCAGATTCATAGCCAACATTGGCTACCTTCTAAGGCCTATCAAAGCGTGCATACTTAAACTGATTTTCCATACTATATAATTTTTTGTCCAAAACAGCTAAATTGGGACAATCAAATCCAATCTTCTCTCTGATAGCTGGTATTAGCTCTCGAATTGCAATGCTAACCAACTCAGCTTCTGAAAGTGTCAAAGTATAGCATTGATTCCTGACTTCTTTAAACCTCTGCAAATAATGAAGTGCAGACTCATTGTTCCTTTGTCTCAAATCAACTAAATCTATGATGCCCTTTTCCATAACTCCTAAATCAAAGTAATGATGGAACTTGGTTTATAAATCATACAATCCTTCGATGGAATCATGTGACAAAGATACAAACCATGAAAATGCTAGACCAAACAGAGAAAGAGGAAAGAACCTCAGTTTAAATACAGGTTCATCAGTAATTTCACCAAGCTGAGCCAAAATACTGACTAATATGTTCCATAATCGATGTTGATCCTGTTCCAGTAAACTTGACAAAATCTAGTAGCCTAAATCTTGGTGGCAACAAAACTTGATCAAACCATTCTGGAAATGGCTTTTTATATGAAACCATTATATTCTTGGGATTTAAACTAAATTGTTACTGAACCATATCAGTAACTTGGTTCATTAGCTGATCTACCTGAAACTGGTTCCAGTGTTGACCATTTGGTTCTAGATATCTTTGGTTCTACATTTTCTGGTTATTTGGCTGATATCTAGGGTTTTCACAACCATTAATAGTATAATGCTCAACAACATAATGATAGCTAGAAGGTACTTCTCCAAGTGCTAGTCTTCCTTGATATGGTTGAGCATTGAAATCCCTAGCAATCTGTTGACGGTCCTTAAGTACCAAATTTAATTATCAAATAAACAAAGAAAAGGATCCAAATGCAATTAACATCTAGACTTAGGGTTTTATCTGACAGAATTCCACGAGTTTTGGTGTTTGTCTATTTCTGCAGGGGGTTATCAGGAAATACGGAAGAAAGGCCCACACGTCGGGATTACATAGAGATATTAAGGTGCCTCGTAATTATCTTACAACTAGAAGACTCCAGAAGCCACGGGAATGAAGCGGAGGCGAAACGGGGCCTAGCCCTAGGCGCCCGCCCAGGAGACCAGGGCGCCCGCCCTCCTGCTGCCCAACCAGTTCTGTGGGAAGGCACACGAAGATGCTAGTGCTCATCTCCAACACTTTTTGGAGATTTGCAGCACATTCACCATATCAGGAGTCCCCAGAGATGCTATACTACTTCGCCTCTTCCCATTCTCAATGTTAGAAAGAGCGAAGCAGTGGTTCTACGCTACAAAGGAGAAGAATACTACGTGGGCACTCTGCTCCATGAACTTTCTGGCTAAGTTCTTTCCCATGGGCAAGACCAATGCTCTTCGTGGGAAAATTACAAGTTTTCAGCAACAAAATGATGAATTCGTTCCAGATGAATGGGAGCGCTTCCAAGACTACATCCTAGAATGTCCCCATCATGGAATGGAGAGTTGGCTACTAATGCGGACATTTTATCATGGGCTCGGCCACAGTGCCCGAGAAACCATGGATGCTGCAGCTGGAGGAGCATTCCTATCACATACCATATCACAAGCCACAGCTCTTGTGGAGAAGATGGTGTCCAACCAAGGTTGGAATGAAGAGAGGACCCAGACACGCAAGAAAGGTGGAGGTATGCATCAGCTCAAGGAGGTAGACTTGCTGTCTGCAAAGCTAGACCTGCTCATGAAGAAGCGCGAAGATAGAGCTGGAGATAAGAAAGAAGTTATGCACATCTACGACTCTCCCATGACTTGTGAGGAGTGTGGAGATACTGGACACTCAGGTAATCACTGCCCTAAGATGCTTGAGGATGTGAACTACATCAACAATAACAACAACAACTACTACAACCGTCCACAACAAAATCAAGGTTGGAATAAACAGAGGCCTAACTACTCAGGTAATTATCAAGGTAACAATTCTTACAACAATAATAATAGTTTTCCACCTCTAAGAGAGTTAGTGTCTAATCAAGGAAAGCTAATGGATAACCTCTCTAAGAAATTGGCATCTAATCATAAAATGCTAGAAAATATAAATAATAGAATGGATAATTTCTCCACTGCCATCAAGAATCAAATAAGCTTTAATAAAATGATTGAATCTCAGTTAAATCAAATAGCTGCTGCTATTCCTACTACTAACCCCGGTATACCATCACAACTGGAAGGATTAGAATCTGCAAATCTTGTAGACATGTTTGATGCAGGTAACTACTAGAGTAACCCTGTCACTGAACTTACTACTAACCTTCTGCTGGTCAAGAGAGGCGATCCAGGATGCCCCGTCATCCCGATCTCCATCGGCATAGTGGACTTCCCAGAAGCACTCTACGACTTTGGCTCTAGCATCAACATTATGCCCAGGGTACTCTATGAAAAAATCTTTACATATCCTTTATCAGAAACAACCATGTGTTTCTGGGAACAGTGCCTGATAAGTTTCTGAAAAGGAATATTGAAGAACCTTTGTGTCCGAGTTGGTACCTTGTACACCCCAGCAGACTTCGTGGTGATAGAGACCGGTAATGATGAGAGGGCACCCATCATCTTAGGGAGGCCATTCTTAAACACCTCGGGAGCTGTCATCTACGCTAGTGCTGCCAAGATCAGTTTCTACATCAAAGGGAGGAAGGAGACGCTTTCCTTCAAGAACAAGACTACACAAATCCTAGATCAATCCAGACGTGAATCAAGGAAGAGGACCAACAGGAGGAACAGGAACAAGCAAGTGTGGACCGAGTCAGCTAAGTTGGTCACTGCAGTTCATGGAGGTCAAGATCATCGACTTAAGTCAACGTTTCTAACCAAGAAAGACGATCCAGGAATGCCAAGCATCTATTGCTCAATAAATGGATACAACTTCTACAAGACGTTTTGTGACACCAGATCGGGCGTCAACATAATGGCCGCAGTCACCTATCGGCTCTTGTTCGGAACCATGCCCCTAAAACCAACATACATTCAACTCCAGATGGCAGATCAGACATTTTGAGAAGTTAAAGGTATAGTAACTGATGTCCCTGTCAAAATAGACGATCATTTTGTCTACACAGACTTTTAGGTTATTGACATGGGAGAAGACGAACACGATCCACCCATCATCCTTGGAAGACCGTTCCTCTGTACCGTTAAAGCAATCATCTACATTGGAACCAGAGAAGTCCATTTGCACTTCCCCTCAAAGAAGGTACGCCGCTATTTACTGACCCTAACTATAACGTTGAAGACTCTAAGCTTGTCAGAAAACGACGCATCCGCAACCAGAAGAGGCAAATCATCAAGGATGGATGGGCAGACTATGAAGGAGAAGTGATAAGGTCAGAAGACATACAGTTTAAACATAATTATCTAGAAGAGACCGTAGCACCAAGTTAGGAATGGAGAGAGAAGATAACTATACATGAAGAGGAGGCGCTGCCGGAAGTACCGACTCCGCCACCCAATGAATCCCAGGACAACTAGAAAACGGAGAGTCCCATTCGGAGGACTTAAAAACACCGAACGCCTTGCCAAGAGGTAAACTTGGTAGTTATCCTTTCCCTTTCAATTATTTAAATAGCTTGCTTAGTTAATCATGTTCATACTATTCTAAAAATAAAATAAAAATGTTAAAAAACAGTAAGCCCCATGTGAATATACGAATGGCATGAAACCCATAAGTACATTCACTGTGGTGGCATAAAAATGAAATAAATATTTTTTCTGCTTTATAAAATGAAAATATAAAAATAGAGAGTAACATTTATTGAGGAGTCTCAACATGATAAAGGCTAGATATTTATGCTAACACTTAATCAGTTCCACAAAGCTTTGTTGTCTATTTGAGCTCCACAGAATATAAGAATAAAGAAGACTAACAGACGGAGGACATTCTAATCGCTGTCAAGATACTGCCGACTTTCAAATACACCTCTGCCACCTGCTAGCTACATCAGAATAAATTACGTCAAAATTCAGCTTGGGGGAGAGCACCCCCATTTATCCCACTAAGTATTTTTATCTATCTTTATACTTATACTATATTAAAATATAAATATACAAAACCATGAAAACTGAATAAAGATTTTATGCTTATATATATGTCTTTTGCTCACTTGCTTAATAAATAAATAAAGTGGCTATGCTAAACTGAATCTTAATAATAAAACTCTAGCATGGATATGATGAATAGTTGCCCTGTCTAATTTTCAAATTGAAGTTCTCTCTCAAGTTTAGACATAACTGTTATAATTTAAAGCTTGCTCTAAACCTAAACTTGTGGGAAGAAAACTTGATCTGAAGTCTAAGTTGTTAACGGATATGATATGGGAAGGTTGAGCTACTGTTTATCTGTTCCTAGAGATGCTAGAATTCTGGAGATTTTTATCTTTGAAAAATCTTTAAATTATTGCATGATGAGTTCCTGTATGATGAGAGTTTAAATTCCTATCACAGTCATATATACATGCTTGCTAGACTTTGAGCCACACATTTACTATTTACTACTTATGAGCATTGAGTGTGGTAAAGCTGTGTAGACCCTTAGGAGCTTATCATGTGGTTAAATCAAGATTCACTTGCACGTTCACTCACACATGCTGCTTCTACTCTGGAAGTACGCATCCACATATATCCACCCATTTCCATCTCCAGAACCACCCAAAAATATTCTACTCCTAATCCGGGAGAGAATAGCCAAAAACATTTCTGTTTTTCCCCTGTGAAATAATGCTCAAGTTATCTTGTTACTACCACTTGCTACATTATCTCATGAGATGAGTGCTCTAAAAAAAGAGAAGATACGAGGAAATAAAAAGGGACAAGTGCCCGGAACCTCGAAAGAAAAGAAAAAGTGAGACGAGAGGTAAAAATGGACAAGTGTCCGACAGTAGAATTAGGGGTACAAGATACCAACCAGAGAGAAAAAAAATATAGAGCATCTCATTCTCCTCACAAAGTTTCAAAGAGCAAGGAAGGTATGTATCCCCTCAAAAGAGCAAAAGAATTAGACTTTCACCATTGTCATCACCATACGCCATTCATTCGCCACACATGCACATCTTGATTTGACTTATTGATTTGTTTCTTTGGATCCATGGTTTGACTATACAATAAATGTCTTGTAAGTATGTATACTTTATCTCCCACCTATGAGCTCTAGATATCAAAGCCTTATTAGAATAGTGTGAGAGAGAAGGCAGTGTCACTATGCCTTATACCACAAATACCACATACTTTTTGAGAGAAAGCATATACCATCACTGCCTTGGTAAGGATCCAGAAATACCACAAAACAGATATCTAAGAGAATCATACAAGGAATCTCTGAGTTTTATTTGAAAATCTGCAAAAACTCTAGAGCTTTAGCTGATCAAGAATAAGAGACATGGCACTTGACTAGACTGTTCTATCTTTTAACTACTCAAGACAAAAGAGATGGTTACAAGTCCCATGGTGAAAGGTAAAGTAAATAAGTTTTAAGTCTTGACAGTTTACTCTAACTCAGAGATAAGACCTTATTTAAAAGCATGTGTACCGTCAATTTTTAAAGATATTGCAACAACTTATGATCCATCACTCAGATTATCCTTGCTTAGGGACGAGCAAGAGGTAAGCTTGGGGGAGTTTGTTGATTGTCCTTAAGTATCAAATTTAATTATCAAATAAACAAAGAAAAGGATCCAAATGCAATTAACATCTAGACTTAGGGTTTTATCTGACAGAATCCCATGAGTTTTGGTGTTCGTCTATTTCTGTAGGGGGTTATCAGGAAATACGGAAGAAAGGCCCACACGTCAGGATTACATAGAGATATTAACGTGCCGCGCAATTATCGTACATCTAGAAGACTCTAGAAGCCATGGGAACGAAGTGGAGGCGAAACGGGGCCTAGCCCTAGGTGCCCGCCCAGGAGACCAGGGCGCCCGCCCTCCTGCTGAGTCCAATCAGGACTCTCTTTCGGGATCAATCTCCACCGACCTAAAGGATCCAGGATAACCGTTCAATCAATGTCGGTTTGATCCAACGGCCCATATTCACTTGGAAGGACTATATAACCAGACCTCCTGGCCCCTGGAGGAGAGAGCCTCTCAACCCTAATTCATTATTCTTCAAGGGAGAAGAAGCCTCTGATCAAGCCTAGAGCCACCACATCAATTAGACATCTAGATTAGCATAGCTACATAGGATTAGAACTAGAAGGAGTCAATCTTCGATTGGTTTCCGGATCTATCAAGAAGATTCTTGGTAATTCTCTAATTGTTCTTCTAATTGTTCATCTTTGTTCTTCAATATTATGAATATGACTTTGTTCTAATTCAATATATTGCTTATGACTTTGCTCTACTTGTTTATATTCAAGATTATATTGTTCTTAGTTTATCATAGTTATATACTTGGCTTAGTTAGATTGGATCTATATACATGTTTAGGATCGTATAGCGTTTATCCATTGGATCCATGGGTAAATGATAGATATTGTGTAGGCGTGGTGCTTATACCATATTTATCTGTGATTGTACCCAATATGCCAGATCGTGGGGTAGTTGGTGATAGTGACAGCTTCATTGATTCTTATATAGTCTCCCTCTCGTGTATTGGCCTGGTAGGGCAACATTATTACACGGGAGTGATTGCTATGTTTCTCATATTCCTTGCTAATATCACTATGCATGGGCATAGTCCTGTCTCGCAATGATTGCTAAGTATGCTTGCACTAACTATGATAATGCTAGACTGTATAGTTAAGAATAACTTAGGAAATATTCTTGTAGTTTGTTCTAATTCCATGCTAATGACTTTCTAGAATATCTAGTTGAGGTGCTTATCATATTTATTATGTGGTTAAGTTATGCTGATCAGATTAATTATCTTTGTTACTATTCATTATTTTATATATCCTTTATGTGACACTTATCCCTGTATGAAAGAGTTAGATAAATGTTCTCAATTATACATGCAATGATAGATACTCAATCTCATATTCCATTATATAATGAGTATTGATGATTGTTAATCCCTTCCCAGTGATAAAAATATAAATAACGATACCTGGAATACTTCCCGGTTAAAATGCTACATCGGTATTAATTTGTGCGCTTGCAGATCCCTTTCATTATTTATCTAGATGAGCAATTGCATATTTCAATATCGCGTCTCTCATATCATGCTGGGGATGACAACTTGTCTTAAGTGGTATGAGGGATAGGTTTGGCATTTTTGGCACCATTATCAGAATTAGAAAACTACTTTTGGTAATGATGTTAAGAATACCCAACACAATCCTCCAGCTATGAGCAGCAATTTTTGTAGTCGACTGACCATAGTCCAATATCGGCTATTGCATTGATTGCTGAACAGTGTTGTAGCGTTGACTCCCATTTGTAAATTCTCTAGATATATGATCTCCCGAAGTCTACCAAACAAATGTTTGTATATTCCCAATAGGAATAGAATATGTTGGACCTCTATTTTGGATGTCCATACTGAAAGCTTCCTTAATAGCGTTAGTAATACCATTTAACAAAACTTCATTATGATTAGTCAAGGTTGCTGCCATGGCTTTGCTGATAGTTTTGTACATAGCATTGTGCTGAATTTGAACACTAGGATCTTGCTCCCATTCCAGAATTACTCTTGGAAAAGAGTCTTCTGAAATACTTTCTTGTCTCTATATTTGCTGAAGGAAAGCAAGCATTTCACCTGGTACTGGTTCACAGTAGTCACAACCAATTCCTTCAATTGATCTGAGAGATCATCCAAAGTGACATTGAGTATGTTCTCATTCTCCTTATTTCTCAATGATGTCCCACAAGGTGTGACCAAAAATGTGTTGGTGCAAAAATTGGTTTCTCCCACCAACAATCTTAGGGCTCCCAGAGGGAGTGCAGGAGCTGAAGTCCTAGACCTTCTGAGCCACAAACGCACGAGCTTTATGAATTGAGTCTGGGGCATGCGAGTCAATTTGACCTGAAATTGACAAGGTAGAAGTATAAAAGTTAGTTATAGAACCTATCGGTTGTTGCTAGACAGTTCTGAGATGTATGGCCTTGAGAAGCCGTTGAAATAAAGGAAATTAACTAGAAAGTCAACTCCTAGTAATGATACAAAAAGATAATTGTTATCAAATATATTAAACAAATGCATCTTATGGGTACAAATAACCAGATCGGCTATTTAGCCGATACGCTGTGTATGAAAGAGAGATAGCTTACGTGTTTTATCCTCTTATCCATTAGATAAACGATAACTTATTAAGACTAGTCTAAAGGCCTTTGGTCTGTTGACGGTCCTTAAGTATCAAATACAATCAGCAAATAAACAAATAAAAGGATCCAAATGCAACTGACATCCAGACTTAGGGTTTTATCTGATAGAACTCCACGAGTTTTGGTGTTTGTCTATTTCTGTAGGGGGTTATCACGAAATACGGAAGAAAGGCCCACACGTAGGGTTTACATAGAGATATTTACGTGCCGCGCAATTATCCTACATCTAGAAGAGTCCAAAAGCCACGAGAACGAATGGGAGACTGGATGGGCTCGGGGGCAGGGCGCCCGCGCTCCCCCCTAGGGCACCCGCCCTGGCCTATCCACCAATCAGATCCAACTTCACGGATCATGCTCCACCGACCTAAAGGATCAAGGATAATCGTTCAATCAATGTCGGTTTGATCCGACGGCCCACATTCACTTGGAAGGACTATATAACTAGACCCCCTGGCCCCTGGAGGAGGAGAGCTCAGACCCCTAATTCATTATTCATCTTGGGAGAAGAAGCCTCTGATCAAGCCCTAGAGCCATCACATAAATTAGATCTCTAGATTAGCATAGGTACATAGGATTAGAACTAGAAGGAGTCAATCTTCGATTGGTTTCTGGATCTGTCAAGTGGATTCTTGGTAATTCTCTATTGTTCTTCAATTGTTCATCTTAGTTCTTCAATATTATGAATATGACTTTGTTCCACTTCAATATATTGATTATGACTTTGCTCTACTTGTTTATATTTGCAATTATATTGTTCTTAGTTTATCATAGTTATATACTTGGCTAGTTAGATTGGATTTATGTACATGTTTAGGATCGTATAGCATTTATCCATGTGTACAGTGGGTAAATGATAAGTATTGTGTAGGCGTGGTGCCTATACCGTATTTATCTGCGATTGTACCCTATATGCCAGATCGCGGGGTAGTTCGTGGTAGTGACAACTCCATTGATTCTTATATAGTCCCCCTCTCGTGTATTGGGCTGGCAAAGCAACATTATTACAGGGGAGTGATTGCGATGTTTCTCATATTCCTTGATAATATCACTATGCATGGGCGTAGTCCTGTCTCGTAATGATTACCAAGTATAATTGCACTATGATATGCTAGACTGTATAGTTAAGAATAACTTAGGAAATATTCTTGTAGTTCATCCAAATTCCATGCTAATGACTTGCCAGAATATCTAATTGAGGTGCTTATCATATTTATATGTGGCTAAGTTATGCTGATCAGATTAATTATCCTTGTCACCATTTATACTTTATATATCTTTTATGTGACACTCAGCACTGTATGAAAGAGATAGATAGCTGCTCTCAATTATACATGAAATGATAGATACTCAATCCTATATTCCATTCTATAATCAACATTGATGATTACTAATCCCTTCCCAGTGGTAAAAATATAAATAACGATACCTGGAATACTTTCCGGTTAAAATGCTACACCGGTATTAATTTGTGCGCTTGCAGATCTCATTTATTATTTATTTAGAAGAGCAATTGCATATTTCAATACTGCGTCTTTCATGTCATGCTGGGGATGACAACTTGTCTTAAGTGGCATGAGGGATAGGTTTGGCATTTTTGGCGTCGTTATCAGAATTAGAAAACTAAGTCTACTTTTGGTAGTGACGTTAAGAATGCCAACAAGCATTTTTTGGCATCGTTACCGGGAAAGGTTGATTACTAATCAGGAATGAATATGGAATTTCGAGTCATCATTCACATCACTAATATGATTGAGATTATCAATTCTCTCATACAGTTTTCCCACGATATTTTTCTATTTTATCTTATGCAGGGTAATGTATGAATAAAAGACATCTTCCAGGAAATTTCGTTGACAATCCCGAAGCGTTATTTAGAAAAACAAGAGCCAAGCTCAAGAAGAGATCATCAACACTTAAGCACGAAGCTTCATCCAATCAAGAAGATCACCGAAGTTTCACCCGGAGCTTGTCTTCAGAATTCGAAGTCATGGTGAACAAATCGATCCGTGAGTTCTCAGCTCCCACTACGTACAACATCCATACTGGACCTGCTGCAGAGATCGACGGCAACTTTGAGCTCAAGCCTGGACTTATCAACATGGTGCGTCCCACCAGTTCTGTGGGATGACACACGAAGATGCTAGTGCTCATCTCCAACACTACCTAGAGATTTGCAGAACATTTACCATATCAGGAGTCCGCAGAGATGCTATACTACTTTGCCTCTTCCCATTCTCACTGTTGGGCAGAGCGAAGCAGTGGTTCTACGCTACAAAGGAGAAGAATACTACGTGGGCACTCTGCTCTACGAACATTCTGGCTAAGTTCTTTCCCATGGGCAAGACCAATGCTCTCCGTCGGAAAATTACAAGTTTACAACAACAACATGATGAAACTGTTCCAGAAGCATGGGAGCGCTTCCAAGACTACATCATAGAATGTCCCCATCATGGAATGGAGAGTTGGCTACTGATGCAGAAGTTTTATCATGGGCCCTGCAATAGTGCCCGAGAGACCATGGATGCTGCAGCTAGAGGAGCATTCTTATCACTCACCATACCACAAGCCACAGCTCTTGTGGAGAAGATGGTGTCCAACCAAGGCTGGAATGAAGAGAGGACCCCGACACGCAAGAGAGGTGGAGGTATGCATCAGCTCAAGGAGGTAGACATGCTATCTACAAAGCTAGACCTGCTCATGAAGAAGCTCGATGATAGAGCTGCAGACAAGAAAGAAGTTATGCACATCTACGACTCTCACATGACTTGTGAGGAGTGTGGAGATACTGGACACTCAAGCATTCACTGCCCTGAGATGCTTGAGAATGTGAACTACATCAACAACAACTACTACTACTACAACCGTCCTCACCAAAATCAAGGTTGGAATCAACAGAGGCCTAACTACTCAGGTAATTATCAAGGTAACAATTCTTACAATAATAATAATAATTTTCCACCTCTAAGAGAGTTAGTGTCTAATCAAGGAAAGCTAATGGATAACCTATCTAAGAAATTGGCATCTAATGATAAAATGTTAGAAAATATACATAATAGAATGGGTAATTTCTCTACTACCATCAAGAATCAAATTAGCTTTAACAAAATGATTGAATCTCAGTTAAATCAAAAAGCTGCTCCTGTTCCTACTACTAACCTCGGTATACCATCACAACTGGAAGGATTAGAATATGCAAATCTTGTAGACATGTTTGATACAGGTTACTACTGGAGTAACACTGTCACTGAAGTTACTACTGACCTTTTGCCGGTCAAGAGAGGCGATCCAGGACGCCCCGTCATCGCGATCTCCATCGGCATGGTGGACTTCCCAGAAGCACTCTGCGACTTTGGCTCTAGCGTCAACATTATGCCCAGGGTACTCTATGAAAAGTTCTTTACATATCCTTTATTAGAAAAAACCATGTGTTTGCAGTTTGCAGATCAGACGTTAAGTTTCCCAAAGGGAATATTGAAGAATATGTGTTCGAGTTGGTACCTTGTACGCCCCAGCGGACTTCGTGGTGATAGAGACCGGTAATGATGAGAGGGCACCCATCATCTTAGGGAGGCCATTCTTGAACACCTCGGGAGCTGTCATCTACGCTAGTGCTGCCAAGATCAGTTTCTACATAAAAGGGAGGAAGGAGACGTTTTCCTTCAAGAACAAGACTGCACAAATCCCAAAGCAATCCCGACATGAACCAAGGAAGAGGACCAACAGGAGGAACAAGAACAAGCAAGTGTGGACCAAGTCAGCTAAGATGGTCACTGCAGTTCATGGAGGTCAAGATCATCAACTTAAGTCACCGTTTCTGACCAAGAAGGACGACCCAGGCATGCCAAGCATGCATTGCTCCATCAATGGTTACAACTTCTACAAGACGATTTTTGACACCGGATCGGGTGTCAACATAATGGCCACAGTCACCTATCGGCTCTTGTTCGGAACCATGCCCCTGAAACCAACATACATTCAGCTCCAGATAGCAGATCAGACATTCCGAAAGACTGAAGGTATAGTAATTGATGTCCCTATCAAAATAGACGATCATTTTGTCCATACAGACTTTCAGGTTATTGACATGGGAGAAGATGAGTACGGTCCACCCATCATCCTTGGAAGACCTTTCCTCAGAACCATTAAAGCAATCATCTACATTGGAAATGGAGAAGTCCATATGCACTTTCCCTCAGAGAAGGTACGCCGCTATTTTACAAACTCTAATTATATAGTTGAAGATTCTAAGCAGGTCAGGACAAGAAGAAGACGATGCAACCGCAACCAGAAGAGGCAAATCATCAAGGACGGATGGGCAGACTATGAAGCAGAAGTGGTAAGGTTTGAAGACATATAGCTTGAACAGAACTATCCTGAGGAGACCATAGCACCGAGTCAGGTGTGGAAAGAGAAGATAACTATACACGAAGAGGAGGCGCTGCCGAAGCACCGACTACGCCACCCAACGAATCCCAAGACAACTGAGAAAACGGAGAGTCCCGTTCGGAAGACTTAAAAACACCGAACGCCTTGCCAAGAGGTAACCTTGGTAGTTATCCCTTTCCCTTCAAATCATTTACTTTTTCTTAAGCTAGTTCAGTTAATTATGTTCGTACTGTCGAGGGTATCAACAAGGGGTACCCTCACCAAGGCATATAACAAGGTTATCCGTACGTAAGGGGAGGCCCTCGATTCGACTCTCCATCCGTACGTATGCGCAGCATCGACGGCCACAGCCTCGAAGACGGAAGCAGCGTCGAGCGAATCAATCAGGCATCGAGCTCTGGTTACCGTCGAATACGGAACAGGCTCACGCGAACCGGGAGGCGTCGAGCGCAAGGACGCCGCCCGCCGCCTGACGCGCGCACGCGAACCGGGGCATTAAATGCGCCTGATGCTTCCCGACCTAACACACGGGTCACGGGAGGCGTGATAGGGAACAGGCATCCGCCCCATCGATCTTTTTGCAGCCTTCCCCACCGAACGGCCCAGGGCGTGTCAGGACGTGGGAAACAGAGATGGCACGTCTAATCAAGGCCCCCTCAAGGTATCCAGGGTCAGCACTCCGACATCAGGACGTCGTACGGCGTCTGACCCTCAACTAAACATGGTTCCTTCCTGAGGACGGGACAGACGTCGACTAGCCACGCCGCAACCACTCTGCCGGATTTGCCGCCGAACCGTACGAGCGTGCGACCGCTGAACCAGCACAAGACGGCGCGCAGAGCCGAATGCAGGGGCACGCGTAATCATCACCAAGCTAGTAAGACGGGACAGCTCGAGGCCATGCCGGTACTGGAGCCTCGAGTAGGTCAGCGCTCCATACTGCTATCAACTCCTATTCTGACACCTATACATGTACCCTGGGTCTCTCCTTGGAACTATAAAAGGAGGGACTCAGGAATAGAACACAAGGGATACCACTACACCCATACGCAGTAGCACACATACACTCCATACAACGCTTGTATTCGCCCCTGTACAAGCACTTAGGTGCAAGATAATACAAACTTCTCCCCCCACTGGACGTAGGGCCTTCTCTTGCCCGAACCAGGATAAATCTCTGTGTCTTCTTGCATCACCATCTGGGAAAGGGAGCACGCATACAAATTTACTCGTTGGTGTGACCCCCTGGGGGAAAAAACCGACAGTTGGCGCGCCAAGTAGGGGTCCTGCGTGTTTTTCATCGATTTCCCACTCCTTTCCAGATGGCTACTCTCGCCTCGCCGATTCCACGCTCCACGGTGATTTGGTTTGGGAGTCTCGAGTTCATGTCTACGGGCTCCGGCTATGACATGATCTTGCTCTCAGTCAGAGGACCAGGAGGAGCCCGCGTTGCGCCAGCACGGTTGAGGGTCCCGAGACGCCCTCACCACCACGCCTCCCCGCCTAAGAAGAGGCGCGGACAGCACCACTGCGGCCCCTCTGCTTCATCACGACCGACAACTCGTGCGAAGCAAGAAGCGGGCCACAAGTCGGCAGCACCATGTGTTGAAGCAACGAGCGCGACGGCTCAGCACCGCACAACAACGAGAGCGGGCGCATCCCACGTGCTCTCCCCCACCGCTGCTAGGCTGCTTCCACACGGGTTGTTCACTCCAAGAAGGGCACTGCCATTCGGATTGGACAACGCCGCGGCGTCGCTCGCCAGGGCGATATGCCCAAACGCCCAGACGTACGTGGAAAGACCAATGGTCCTCCCACATGACACTGAAGCACAGCGACCGGCGTCCGAGCTGCCGGATCTTTCCCGGGTACGAGGCCTCCGTCGCCTAGGCCCCGGACGATACACGATCACCTCACTCAGGCAGCGGCTGCTGGAGGAGGGACGTGGATGTTTCTACGCCGCCGAACTGGACTCCGACTCCGAAACCGATAGCTACGACCCTACAAGGGAATGCTACCACATCAACGGGGCGGTAGAAACTACCGATGAGAAGCGAGATGCTGCTGTGGGCGGTCGGGCCCCCGCGGCACGAGAAGACCCCAGGACGCCTGGGACCGACGGGCAGGTCGACCCCCCTCCACAAGAAGACAAGGCTGCACAGCTAGCGCAGCTGCGAGAGCTCAAGATGAAGCTTGATGAAGACCGAGAGTGCCTCATCCTGCTTGAGCAAATCCTTGAGCAAGACTTGCCATATCCGCCGGGCGGAAGTGTTCGCAGGCGTGCTCGAGAGGTGCATCGACAAATCGTCGGAGACGCAGAGCCAGAGCAGCCCGTCAGCCGCTTCCCTCGAACAGGCCAAAACGTAGTGGCGGCGACGATGCTGCTGCGCAACATGCCAGAGCCATCGAACTCCCAGGCTCGACGCATTCGAGACGAGGTACAGACCCTGCTCTAGGTGGCGGCAGTTCAACAAGCCGAAAGCTCAGCTTCTCGACGATGAGGAGCTGCCACTGAAAGGCGTGACGAACAGCCTCAAAATGAAAAGGAGGTGTCAGTCCATCCACAGCCTCCACCTCGAGGCAGAAAGACCACTCTCGTTCTCCCCGTCGACAATCAGCGTCGACACGACGTGTGGCATGACATCGAAGAGAATCGACGCCGCCGGCACGGAGACGTGGAAGAACGTGGCTACAGCGCGCATCGCGGTGGGAGGTACGACAGCGACGAAGATCGGGTGGCCCCCGAGCCACCGGGCCCACGAGTGTTCAGTAGGGCGATCCGCAGCACGCCGCTGCCCAGTCTGTTCCGACCCCTGACCAGCATCGCGAAATACAACGGTGAAACCAAACCAGAATTGTGGCTAGCTGATTTTAGGTTGGCCTGTCAGTTGGGGGGAGCTCGAGGGGATGATCGAGCCAACATCCGGCAGCTACCGCTATTCCTCTCCGACACCGCCCGTCGATGGCTCGAGGAACTTCCCGCTAATCAGATCCACAACTGGGTTGATCTGGTCAGGGTCTTCGAGGGTAATTTCAAAGGGACCTACATACGGCCCGGGAACTCGTGGGACCTCAGCAAGTGCAAACAAAAGTCAGGAGAAACTCTTCGAGAGTATGCTCGACGCTTCTCGAAGCAGCGCACTGAGCTGCCGCACATCCCCGACCATGACGTCATCCTGGCTTTTGTCTTTGGTACCACCAGTCGAGACTTAGTGCGGGAACTGGGCCGAAATCGCCCTCAGACCGTCGATGAGTTGATGGATGTGGTGGCAAACTACGCGGCAGGGGAGGAGGCAGTCGGCGCCTTCTTCAGCTGTGAAGGGGGGAAAGGCAAGCGGCCTGCCGATGAAGATGGAACCCCCAGTCGGGGCCTCAAGAAGAATAAAAAGAAGCAGAAAGCACGGCAGTTCCAGCGGGAGGATTCCGACGACAACCTTGTCGCCGCCATGGAACGAAAGAAGCCTCGAGGCCCTCCGGAGGGAGGCGTCTTCGACAAGATGCTAGAAGAGCCGTGCCCTTACCATAAGGGAGGCGCCAACCACAAGCTCAAGGACTGTCGTATGCTCAAAAAGCACTTCGACGGTCTAGGGTTCAAGAAGGATGCTCGTGACGACTCCAAGAAAGAGAAGGGCGGCAACAAGGAGGACAACAAAGACGACGACGGCTTCCTCGCCGTCCACGACTGCTACATGATCTACGGCGGACCCTCGACACAGTTAACCACGAGGCAGCGCAAAAGGGAGCGTCGCGAGGTCTTCGCGGCAAGAATGGCGATGCCCCAGTACCTCAGCTGGTCAAGCACTCCCATCACTTTCGATCGAGAGGACCACCCCGACAAGGTAGTCGCCCCAGGTGTCTACCCGCTCGTCGTCGACCCGATCATCGTCAACACACGGCTCTCAAAAGTGCTGATGGATGGTGGCAGCAGCCTCAACATCATCTACCTCGAGACCCTCGACCTCCTCGGCATAGATAGAGGGAAGCTCCAACCAAGCGCCGGCGGTTTTCATGGCGTCGTGCCAGGGAAAAAGGCGCTACCAGTAGGTCGAATCGACTCACCGGTCTGCTTTGGCACAGCGGCCAACTTCAGGAAGGAGACCCTCACCTTTGAAGTGGTTGGATTCCGAGGCACATACCACGCCATCATCGGACGCCCGGGCTACGCCAAGTTCATGGCTATACCCAACTACACCTACTTGAAGCTGAAGATGCCCGGTCCCAAAGGCGTCATCGTCGTCAGCTCCTCCTTCGAGCATGCGTACGAGTGCGACGTCGAGTGCGTCGAGTATGGGGAGGCGGTCGATAACTCCACCGAGCTCGTCGCGAAGCTCGTGGCCCTGGCCGCTGAGGCTCCAGAGCCCAAGCGCCACGCGGGCAACTTCGAGGCGGCAGAAGGAACCAAGAAGATCCCACTCGACCCCAACAACTCCGACGGCAAGGTGCTGACGATCAGCGCCAATCTCGACCCCAAATAGGAAGCTGTGCTCGTCGACTTTCTCCGTGCAAACGCTGACATGTTTGCATGGAGTCCCTCGGACATGCCAGGCATACCGAGGGAAGTCGCCGAGCACTCCTTGGAGATTCGAGCCGGTTCCAAGCCAGTGAAGCAGCGGTTGCGCCGATTCGACGAGGAGAAGCGCAAGATCATTGGCGAGGAAGTCCACAAGCTTTTGACGGCTGGATTCATCAAGGAGGTTCATCATCCCGACTGGTTAGCAAACCCTGTATTAGTTAAGAAAAAGAATGGGAAAATGAGGATGTGTGTCGATTATACTAGTCTAAATAAAGCATGTCCAAAAGTTCCTTTTCCTTTGCCACGTATTGATCAGATTGTCGATTCTACCACGGGATGTGAAACCCTTTCTTTCCTTGATGCGTATTCTGGTTACCACCAAATAAAAATAAAGGAGTCCGACCAGCTCGCGACCTCTTTCATCACGCCTTTTGGGATGTATTGCTACGTGACTATGCCATTTGGGCTTCGAAACGCGGGAGCTACATACCAACGTTGCATGCTCCACGTTTTCGGTGAACACATAGGGTCGACAGTCGAGGCCTATGTCGACGACATTGTCGTCAAGTCAAAACAGCGAGGGGACCTGATCCAGGACCTCGAGATCGCTTTTAGCTGTTTGCGCGCCAACCAGATCAAGCTCAATCCCGAGAAGTGCGTTTTCGGCGTGCCTCGAGGCATGCTCTTGGGTTACATTGTTTCGCAGCGTGGCATCGAGGCCAACCCCGAGAAAGTCTCGGCCATCACGAGAATGGGGCCGATCCGGGACATCAAGGGTGTGCAGAGAGTCACGAGATGCCTGGCGGCTCTAAGCCGTTTCATCTCGAGACTAGGAGAAAAGGTGTTACCATTGTATCGACTTCTGAAGAAGGTCGAGCGTTTTTCATGGACCCCCGAGGCCGAGGAAGCGCTCGAAAAGCTGAAGAAGACGCTGACCTCAGCACCAGTCCTGGTCCCACCTCAACTTGCGGAACCGCTGCTCCTCTACGTTGCGTCGACGACCCAGGTCGTCAGCGCAGCGGTGGTGGTCGAAAGGCAGGAGGAGGGACATGCGCTACCAATCTAGAGGCCAGTCTACTTCGTCAGCGAGGTGCTTTCGGAGACCAAGGCACGTTATCCCCAAATCCAGAAGCTGATCTATGCCATCACCCTTGCCCGCCGTAAGCTGCGACACTACTTTCTTGGCCACCCCATCACGGTGGTCTCGTCTTTCCCCTTAGGCGAAATAATCCAGAGCAAAGTGGCCACAGGAAGAATAGCAAAATGGTCGGTCGAGCTCATGAGTGAGACTCTCACTTACGCGCCTCGCAAGGCCATCAAATCGCAGGCCCTGGTAGACTTCGTCGCAGAATGGACAGACTCCCAGCTTCCCCCGACTCAGGTCCAGGCGGAGCTGTGGACGATGTATTTTGATGGGTCACTCATGAAAACAGGGGCCGGAGCCGGCCTGCTGTTCATCTCACCCTTGGGTGTCCACATGAGGTATGTAATCAGGATCCATTTTGCCACGTCTAACAATGTCGCAGAATACGAGGCCCTCGTCAATGGTCTCAAGATTGCCATCGAGTTAGGAGTCCGACGCCTCGATGTCCGAGGTGACTCCCAACTCGTCATCGACCAAGTAATGAAAACCTCGAGCTGCCACGACCCGAAAATGGAGGCCTACTGCAAAGAAGTCCGTCGACTCGAGGACAAATTCCATGGTCTCGAACTTGTCCATGTCGCCCGACGCTACAACGAGGCAGCCGACGAACTCGCCAAGATCGCATCAACTCGAGGCACGGTGCCGCCTGACGCGCTCTCGAGAGATCTCCACGAGCCATCCGTCGACTTAGGCTCGGGGGCTGGCGTCGACGCAGCTCCTGCCCAGCCAACCAACACCATCGACACACTCTTGATGGCGGCTGAAGTGATGGAGGTAGAACGGCAGCCTGGTCGACCATTCGACTGGCGCACGCCATACCTCGACTGCCTAATCCGCGGCGAACTGCCAGAAGATCGGTCAGAGGCCCGTCGTATCGCTCGACGGGCCAAGTCATATGTGATCTATGGCGAAGACAACGAGCTATATCGACGAAGCCCGACGGGGGTCTTACAGTGTTGTATCACCGTGGAAGAGGGCCGAAAACTCCTCGAGGACCTACACTCGGGGGCTTGCGGCCACCATGCTGCTCCACGGACCCTCGTAGGAAACGCTTTTCGACAAGGTTTCTACTGGCCGACGGCCGTGGCAGATGCCATCGAGCTCGTACGCTCGTGTCACGGGTGCCAATTCTATGCCAAGCAGACGCACCTGCCCGCCCACGCTCTTCAGATGATCCCGATCACCTGGCCGTTTGCGGTGTGGGGGCTCGATCTAGTAGGACCTCTACAAAAGGCGAAAGGAGGGTACACCCACTTGCTGGTGGCCATTGACAAATTCTCCAAATGGATCGAGGCTCGACCCATCACCAACATCCGCTCCGAGCAGGCCGTCCTTTTCTTCACCGACATAATCCATCGATTTGGGATTCCCAACGTCATCATCACCGATAACGGCACTCAGTTCACCGGCAAAAAGTTATTGGACTTCTGCGATCAGCATCACATCCGGGTGAACTGGTCTGCAGTAGCCCACCCTTGAACTAATGGCCAGGTCGAGCGTGCCAACGGCATGATTTTGCAAGGACTTAAGCCAAGGATCTACAATCGTTTGAAGAAATTCGGCAAGAAAGGGGTCGAGGAACTTTCCTCGGTCCTATGGAGTCTAAGGACAACACCAAGCAGGGCCACAAAGTACACCCCATTCTTCATGGTCTACGGCTCCGAGGCTGTCCTCCCCACAGACCTCGAGTATGGGTCACCTCGACTCAAGGCATACAATGAGCAATCCAATAAGGCGACCTTGTCCTACGACGCCGGCAAAGCAATCAAGGACGCCACAAGCTGACTCCACCTTGGGAAGGCCCGTATGTGGTGGCCGAGGTCCTGAAGCTGGGAACGTACAAGTTGGCGGACGAGAAGGGGGCAGTTTCACCAACGCATGGAACATCGAACAGCTACGTCGATTCTACCCCTAGAAGTTCTAAACTTATGTTCCTACGTACATTTTGTACCAAGACTTTGTAAACGAATGAATGAATAAACAAAGTCTTTCCCTCGAGTAACTTCTTTTTTGACAAAAGATTTACAACTCATAATCTCGACGTTAGAAGGGGATGCCGACTATGACCCATCATAGTCAACACCCCCTCGGGGGCTACCAGGGGGACGACCCCCCCCAAGCGTCGAAAAAACCAAGAAATTTTCCTTTCTTACTTAGTAAACCTAGCACGGTTCACCCTTGAGGTGATCGAGGTCGTTTTTGACGAAAAATCGAGCAAGGGATACAAACGTAGGAACAAAGAGAAACAAAAGAACCTCGAGCGGAAAGACAAATAAGCATTTAACAATCACAAAAGATATTGTATCACCTAACAGTAGAATTAATAAAGTATCATACAAGGGGCCCCAGGCGCCCTGAGCAGGCTCGCAGGCCTCAGTCCGCGGTACGATCCTCACCACCCTCACCTCCGCCCGAGCCAGCTTCAGGAGGAAGCACCTCAGGCTCAAAAAGCTTGGCCAGCCTCTCTCCAGGAGCCTCCGCGTCGTCGATCAAGGCGTGGAGCCTCTCTTCGTTCTCCGCGTAGGTCTTGGAGATGTCGGTGATGAAGCCGTGGGACACCACCTCCATGTCATAGGAGAAGCCCGAGCAGACAACTGCCATCGCCCGCTTCACCCCGATGTGGAGGGCGTCCCGCACTCGGTCTCTCAGCGTCACGCCCAAGTAGCACAGCTGGTCAACCAGTGCGTCGCCTCCAGCTCCCTCCCTCGACTCGTCCATAGGCTCGACCTCCCACGAGGCCGAGAGGTCGCTTATCGCCATCCGAACGTGATGGTTCAAAGTGACCTCCGCCTCGAGCTGGGCCTTAGCATTACGGGCCTCGGGTTGGGTGGCTAGGAGTTCGTCCTTGAGCCCTGTAAACACCAATACAAGGAAGCTTTAGGAAAAACTCAAGCATGCCTCGAAAAAGAAATTCAACAAAGGAAACATACCTCTGATGCTCTCCTCCAGGGCCGTGTTCTGGCCGACCAATCTGGTGTTGGCACGCTCGATCTCTCTGTTGGAGCGTGCCAGCTCAGTATTGGCAACGCGGAGATCTTCGATCACCTTGCCAGCCTGAGCAATGGCTCCACTCTTCTCCAGCAATTCTCCCTTCAGACGCTCGACGTTGTCAGAGAGACTGCGGGATCGAGCCTGCTCCGCCTCGAGGTCTTCGAGGGCTTTTTTCTTTACGTCCTCGGCGGCACCCCTGGCGACCTCACTGTCCACGTACGCCACCTTCATCTTCTGGAAGGAGTCGCGGAGGGAGTCCAGGTCGGACTTGAGAAGGCCCTTCTCCTTGTCCAGGTCTGCAATGACGCTCTTGTAGGACAGGGCCTCCTCCCGGGCTTTGGACGCGGCCTCCTCGACCGTAAGAGCCCGCTCCTGCAGCATCATCGTCTCCTCCTCCGCCTTCCTTGAGGCCTCCTGAGCCTCAGCCTCCTTTGCCTTCTTCTCCTCCCCGAGCGCTATGAGCTCCTTATAAGTCTTGAGGAGTTTCTCCTGCGACTCGAGGAGTTGATCCTTAAGGAGGGGGTGTTGCTCCCAGCCACCTCTCGTGGCATGGATGAAACTAGACTTGATGTGGGAGGTCTCTTTCATATCCTGCGAACCAAGGATCGAACAGTTAGAGCACAAAACCGAAAGTCTCCATGAGGATCGAAGATCGAAAAACACTTACGAAATAAGCCGGCCTGAGCCCGTTGTTAATAACGTCTGCGAGGAGCCCCACCACATGCTTCATCCAAAGGCGGAGCTCCTCGACGTGTTCCCACTTCTCCGCCTCCTTCCTATCGTCGAGGAAGATGTTAGGCTCGGACGGGTCGTGGGAAGCCCGGATGCGGATCCGATCGGGGCACCAGTGCTCCATCTCCCGGTCGGCCCGTGCCTTGACGCCGCGGATGAGGTCCTCGACGGTCTCGAGGGAGCCCCCATGGCGCAGGAACAGGTCGACGAGGCATGGGAACCGCCCGTCGTCGTCCACCGTCTTCCAGGTTCCGTCCTTGGTCCCCGACGTCCCGATCTCATCCTCCTCGGAGGGAAAGTGGTCCTCCCATGCCCGACGCTCCCGGAGGAACCCTGGGGGGATCCCGTCCATGCCGTAGATCGTCCTCTTGATCTCGGACTCGGGGTCGGTGGGGGTGCGCATCATGCAGGCGAGCGCCACCACTCCATCCGCTCGCCCCGGCTCCGCCCGGATCGCGGCAGGTGCCCCCGGCAGGAGCCACGCTGGGGTCGGGGGGCCATACACCGGCAGATCCTCTTCCTACTCGTCGGGCGCTTGCGGCTCCGGCGGTACTGGCTAGACCGGACCTTGGGGCGGGGGCTCGAGCAATCCCTCCTCTTGGCCCCCTTGCTGCTGCTGTTGCTGCTGCTGCTGTTGTTGTTGCGCCTCATGCTCCTGCGGCTCTCGCTCGTGGCCCTGCTCCTGCGGCTGCCGCGCCGCCTCACGCTCCCGTTCTTCATCTTCCTCCTTCTTCTTCTTCAGCTCCTCGAGGGCGCGGAAGCCGGCGGGCCAGGGAGTGGGTCCCGCGATGTGAGAGGTCGACGTTTCCTCCTCCATAGGGCGGGCGCCTCCAGTCGTTTCATTACCATCGGATGTATCACTGATAGTGATGGGTTCCCCCTCGACCCCCAATCGAGGAGGCTCGGGGCCTCCCACCGGCACTTGCGTCTGGGGCGCCTCACCACACGCCGGCAGCGACGTGGTGGGCTCAGAACGAGGCGGAGCACTCCCAGCGCCTACTGGAGGTTGGAAGTCGGAGCAGCCTACAAAATAAAGAATAAAGACCGGTAACTACGATGGTTAACACAAGAGCATCACAGACCCCAAAAGTAAGCGCAAACCTGGCTCCTTAGAGGCGGCACCCGCTTTGAGCCTCTTTGCCATGGACGGCTGGGCCTGCTCGAGGGTCCGCGTTAGCCTGAGAGAAGAAAGAAATGAGCATGAAAAAGATCAGCATATGAGGAAAGGCGGAAAACAAAAGCCACGACTTCAAAAAGGCTTACCCCATAGGGAGAACAGCTCGCCTCCCGCCGCCCCGACCGGTGGGCCTCGAGCCACCCCGCGTCGGGGCTCTAGACCCCTCGAGGGTAGGCGCTGGCCCAGGCGCGTTAGTTCCCGCCTGGCGGGCGCCGGGACTGGCGCTCCTACGACCGGCCTCTCCTTTGTCGGAGGCCGCGGCGCGACCACGAGTCAATGGCCCCGTCGCCTGCGACCTAGCGTGGCCACCCGTCTTGGGCACGGGAGGAGGGCGCGGGGCGACCTGACCAGCCGCGGGCGCAGGAGGGGTGTCGGCGCGCGGATGATGGGATCCGCCAGGACCCCCCGTCGGAACTTCCGTCCGAGGAGCGTCGACATCACCTCGAGATGGACCCTCGAGGATTCGGTCAAGGCGTGATGCCATCACCTCGGAATCGTCGTTGTCGTCGTCGTCGTCGTCATCGTCGTTGGGGGATTCCTCCTCAGGCTCCCCCCTCTGCCTGGATTTGGCTCGACGCTCCTCTAACGCTTGGTGGTCGAGGTTCTTCTTCTTCTCCCCCTTCTTGGCAGAATCCTTGGCGGACTTTAGCTTTTCGGTGGATTGGCGCCGTTTGTCGCGATCGACCTCGTCCTCCTTTACCGGAGGCCTCGAGGACCGGACGTCAATCCGTCCCTGTCGAAATAAAGGCAGACTTAGAAAAGAGAAAGAGAGGGAAAGAAAAGAAACCCAGAATCGAGGCTACGCGCATGGAGAAAACATATCAGATCGATCGAGCCAACGTCTGGCCTCATGGGGAAGCCGTTAACATGCTCCGGCTGAAAATCGCCAGCAATTGCAGCCCTGACTCGGGCCGCGACTTCGTCATCCGCCGGAGCCTCGTTGGACATCCGGCACGCCTCGAGGTCCCGAGATGAGACGCCAGCGCCCATCTCATCCATCCTCAACGGCCGAGACATCAAAGGGAGAACTCTCCGGTGATGGACGGCCGAGAGGACGAGGGCGGCGGTCAAGCCCTCCGAGCGCAGCTTCTTCATGGCGTCGAGGAGGGGGTCGAGCCGAGATTGATGAGCTTGGACGACGCCGTACGTCCAGTCCGCTGGACGCTCCATGATCAGGCGGCCCGAGTAGGAAGGCAGAAGGTTGTCGTCATTCCGAAGGTAAAACCACTGGGAGTCCCAGCCGGCGTGGTTGGTCGATAACCCTACCGGGATGTACTCCCGCGGTCTGTCCGTCTTCCCCGTCTTCTGCACAAGGTTGAGGCTTCCTGCCCGCACGGGCTTCCTTACGCCCGTGGTTCCGGTGGGGGCATGGAAAAGCTCGCCCCTGTAGAGGTGGAGCCACAGCTCCCAGTGCGGCATCATCCCCAAGTAGCCCTCACACACGGCAGCGAAGACCGCCGCGACGGTGATGGCGTTCGGGGAGAAGTGCTGGAGCTCCACCCCATAGTGGAAGCAGAGGGCCCGCATGAAGCGGCTAGGGGGCGCACCCAGGCCATGGCGGTGGAACTTGGCGAACGACACCACGTAGCCCTCGGGCGGCTGGGGCTCCCGGTGATTCATCGGCGGCGTGATCCACTCTGGCGACGATAACGAGGTGCGGCGGCGCAGCAGTCCCTCTTTCTCGAGCTCTAACAACCGGCGCTCTGTCATCGACGACGGGCGCCAGTCGTCGGCGGCGACGAGTCTTACAGGCATTACGACCGGAGGAACGGTGGACCCGCTACTGCTCGAGGAGTCGTGTGCGCGTGAGACGGCGAGAGAGCTAGGGAGGCAAGAAGGCTAAGGCAAGAGTGAAGATGGAAGGCGGAAGAAAGAACGGCGGCGGTGCCGCGGCGTATTTATAAGCCAAGATCCGCCAACGGACAGATACGAGAAATGAGGTAACGTCCCCCCATAAATGCGCTACCTAACAGTCTTTCCCCCTTCACAGGCCGGGCGCTCCAAATTCCACGGCGATACGATGTCATAACGTCACCCGCCTAAAAAGGTGCGCCCAACGGGCGAAAAGGCGAACCACCACAGCCACTTCCTTCCCTTGTAAGCCAAGGGGCGTACCCGCGAAAGCCTCGAGAGGTCGCAGGCTGGCCCACCGAAAGGGTTCGACAGCCGATCTCGAGCACCAGAGTCAGGGATCTCCAGCGAGCGGTCGAAGATCGGGGTCCGCCTCGAAGTCTTGCTGGCGATGTCCAAGGTAGGGTCGAGACAGTCGAGAGGAATCCCCCCGACGGGAGGCATCGAGCCGCTGGACTCTATCGAATGAGACCGGTATCCCCGACCACGTCAACCCAGCTTTATGAGAACGCCTCCGGGCTACAGCTGACCCCCTCGAAAAGGGCACAGGTTCTCACTTGGACTACCCGCTAGGAACTCAATCTGGGGGGGAAGACGCTCGCTCTATCGGGAGTACGTCGAAACCTCCACGTAAGGCAAAGCCGATCAGAACCGTCCACCACTGGTGTCGACAGCGTTTCTGTGAATTTGTCAAAATAACCCCCGAAGGAGTTAAAAACTCCCTCGAGGGCTCGGGGGCTACCCCCGCGGGGTCGCTCGCGCGCCCCCACGGAAGATCGACCGTAAAGGCAAAAGTCTCCACTCGAGCGCCAGCGCTCGAATGGAGACTCGGGGGCTACTGTCGAGGGTATCAACAAGGGGTACCCTCACCAAGGCATATAACAAGGTTATCCGTACGTAAGGGGAGGCCCTCGATTCGATGCTCCATCCGTACGTATGCGCAGCCATCGACAGCCACAGCCTCGAAGACGGAAGCAGCGTCGAGCGAATCAATCAGGCGTCGAGCTCTGGTTACCGTCGAATACGGAACAGGCTCACGCGAACCGGGAGGTGTCAAGCGCAAGGACGCCGCCCGCCGCCTGACGCGCGCACGCGAGCCGGGGCATTAAATGCGCCTGATGCTTCCCCACCTAACACACGGGTCACGGGAGGCGTGATAGGGAACAGGCATCCATCCCATCGATCTTTTTGCAGCCTTCCCCACCGAACGGCCCAGGGCGTGTCAAGACGTGGCAAACAGAGATGGCACGTCTAATCAAGTCCCCCTCGAGGTATCCAGGGTCAGTGCTCTGACATCAGGACGTCGTACGGCGTCTGACCCTCGACTAAACATGCTTCCTTCCTGAGGACGGGACAGACATCGACTAGCCACGCCGCAACCACTCCGCCGGATTTGCCGCCGAACCGCACGAGCGTGCGACCGCTGAACCAGCACAAGACGGCGCGCAGAGCCGAATGCAGGGGCACGCGTAATCATCACCAAGCTAGTAAGACGGGACAGCTCGAGGCCATGTCGGTACAGGAGCCTCGAGTAGGTCAGCGCTCCATACTGCTATCAACTCCTATTCTGACACCTATACATGTACCCTGGGTCTCTCCTTGGAACTATAAAAGGAGGGACTCAGGAATAGAACACAAGGGATACCACTACACCCATACGCAGTAGCACACATACACTCCATACAACGCTTGTATTCGCCCCTGTACAAGCACTTAGGTGCAAGATAATACAAACTTCTCCCCCCCCCGCTGGACGTAGGGCCTTCTCTTGCCCAAACCAGGATAAATCTCTGTGTCTTCTTGCATCACCATCTGGGAAAGGGAGCACGCATACAAATTTACTCGTTGGTGTGACCCCCGGGGGGAAAACACCGACACGTACTATCCTAAAAAGAAAATAAATAAATGTTAAAAAACTGTAAGCCCCATGTGAGTATACGAGTGGTATAAAACCCATAAGTACATTCACTGTGGTGGCATAAAAATAAAATAAATAATTTTTTCTGCTTTATAAAAATGAAAATATAGAAATAGAATTGTGATCCTACCATAGAGAGTAACACTTATTGAGGAGGCTCAACATGATAAAGGCTAGATATTTATGCTAACACCTAATCGGTTCCACAAAGCTTTGTTGTCTATTTGAGCTCCACAGAATTCAAGAATCAAGAAGACTAGCAGACGGAGGACATTCTGATCGCTGTCAGGGTACTGCCGACTTTCAAATACACCTCTGCCACCTGCTAGCTACATTAGAAGAAATTACGTCAAAATTCAGCTTGGGGGAGAGCACCCCCATTTATCCCGCTAAGTATTTCTATCTACCTATTTATACTGTTATACTATATTAAAATATAAATATACATAACCATAAAAAACCAAATAAAGATTTTTTGCCTATATAAATATATGTCTTTTGCTTAGTGTGTTTAATAAATAAATAAAGTGGCTATGCTAAACTGAATCTTAATAATAAAACTCTAGCATGGATATGATAAATAGTTGCTCTGCCTAATTTTTAAAATTTGAAGTTCTCTCGCAAGTTTAGACATAACTGTTATAATTTAAAGCTTGCTCTAAACCTAGACTTGTGGGAAGAAAACTTGATCTAAAGTCTAAGTTGTTAACGGATATGATATGGGAAGGTTGAGCTGCTGTTTATTTGTTCCTAGAGATGCTAGAATTCTGGAGAATTTTATCTTTGAAAATCTTTAAAATAACACATGATGAGTTCTTGTATGATGAGAGTTTAAATTTCTACCACAGCCATATATACACGCTTGCTAGACTTTGAGCCACACATTACTTTTTACTGCTTATGAGCATTGAGTGTGGTCAAGCTGTGTAGACCCTTAGGAGGTTGTCATGTGGTTAAATCAAGATTCACTTGCACGTTCACTCACACATGCTGCTTCTCCTCCGGGAGTATGCATCCACATATATCCACTCATTTCCATCTCTAGAACCATCTAAAAATATTCTACTCCTAATCCGAGAGAGAATAGCCAAAAACATTTCTGTTTCTCCCTTGTGAAATAAATGCTCGAGTTATCTTGGTTACTATCACTTACTATATTATTTCAGGAGATGAGTGCTCTAAAAAAAGAAAAAGAAAAAGAGACGAGGAAATAAAAAGGGGCAAGTGCCCGGAACCTCGAAAGAAAAGAAAAAGTGAGACGAGAGGTAAAAATAGACAAGTGCCCGACAGTAGAATTAGGGGTACAAGATACCCACCTGAGAGGGAAGAAAAAGAAAATATAGAGCATCTCATTCTTCTCAAAAAAGTTTAAAAGAGCAAGGAAGGTATGTATCCCCTCAAAAGAGCAAAAGTAGAATTAGACTTTCACCATTGTTATCACCATCATCACCGTACACCATTCATTTCGCCACACATGCACATATTGATTTGACTTATTGACTTGTTACTCTGGATCCATAGTTTGACTATGCAATAAATGTCTTGTAAGTATGTATACTTTATCTCCCACCTATGAGCTCTAGATATTAAAGCCTTATTAGAGTAGGATGAGAGAGAAGGCAAAGTCACTATGCTTCATACCACAAATACTATATACTATGAGATAAGGCATATACCATCACTGCCTTGGTAAGGATCCAAAAATACCACAAAAGAGAGATCTGAGAGAGTCATACAAGGAATCTATGAGTTTTATTTGAAAATATGCAAAAACTCGACATGGCACTTGATTAGACCATTCTATCTTTTAACTACTCAAGATAGAAGTGATGCTTACGAGTCCCACGGTGAAAGGTAAAATGAGTAAGTTTTAAGTCTTGACAGTTTACTCTAACTCAGAGTTAAGATCTCATTTAAAAACATGTGTACCGTCAACTTTTAAAGGCATTACAACAACTTCTTATCCATCACTGAGATTATCCTTGGTCAGGGACGAGCAAGAGGTAAGCTTGGGGGAGTTTGTTGACAGTCGTTAAGTATCAAATATAATCAGTAAATAAACAAAGAAAAGGATCCTGCAACCGACATCCAAACTTAGAGTTTTATCTGACAGAATTCCACGAGTATTGGTGTTTGTCTATTTCTGGATAGGGTTATTAGGAAATACAGAAGAAAGGCCCACACGTCGGGTTTACATAGAGATATTAACGTGCCATGCAATAATCCTACATCTAGAAGAGTCCATAAGCCACGAGAACGAACGGGAGACCGAACGGGCTCGGGGGCAGGGCGCCCGCCCTCCCCCCTAGGGCGCCCACCCTGGCCTATCCACCAATCAGCTCCAACTTCACGGATCATGCTCCACCGACCTAAAGGATCAAGGATAACCGTTCAATCAATGTCGGTTTGATCCGACGGCCCACATTCACTTGGAAGGACTATATAACCAGACCCCCTGGCCCCTGGAGGAGGAGAGCTCAGACCCCTAATTCATTATTCATCTTGGGAGAAGAAGCCTCTGATCAAGCCCTAGAGCCATCACATCAATTAGATCTCTAGATTAGCATAGCTACATAGGATTAGAACTAGAAGGAGTCAATCTTCGATTGGTTTCTGGATCTGTCAAGAGGATTCTTGGTAATTCTCTATTGTTCTTCAATTGTTCATCTTTGTTCTTCAATATTATGAATATGACTTTGTTCTACTTCAATATATTGATTATGACTTTGCTCTACTTGTTTATATTTGGAATTATATTGTTCTTAGTTTATCATAGTTATATACTTGGCTTAGTTAGATTGGATTTATATACATGTTTAGGATCGTGTAGCATTTATCCATGTGTACAGTGGGTAAATGATAAGTATTCTGTAGGCGTGGTGCCTATACCGTATTTATCTTGCGATTGTACCCTATATGCCAAATCGCGGGGTAGTTCGTGGTAGTGACAACTCCATTGATTCTTATATAGTCCCCCTCTCGTGTATTGGGCTGGCAGAGCAACATTATTACAGGGGAGTGATTGCGATGTTTCTCATATTCCTTAATAATATCACTATGTATGGGCGTAGTCCTGTCTCGCATTGATTGCCAAGTATAATTGCACTAACTATGATATGCTAGACTGTATAGTTAAGAATAACTTAGAAGATATTCTTGTAGTTCGTCCTAATTCCATGCTAATGACTTGCTAGAATATCTAATTGAGGTGCTTATCATATTTATATGTGGCTAGGTTATGCTGATCAGATTAATTATCATTGTCACCATTTATACTTTATCTATCTTTTATGTTACACTTATCCCTGTATGAAAGAGATAGATAGCAGCTCTCAATTATAGATGCAATGACAGATACTCAATCCTATATTCTATTCTATAGTCAACATTGATGATTACTAATCCCTTCCTAGTGGTAAAAATATAAATAACGATATCTGGAATACTTCCCGGTTAAAATGCTACATCGGTATTAATCTGTGCGCTTGCAGATCTTATTTGTTTTTTATTTAGAAGAGCAATTGCTTATTTCAATACCGCGTCTTTCATGTCATGCTGGGGATGACAACTTGGCTTATGTGGCATGACGGATAGGTTTGGCATTTTTGGTGTCGTTATCAGAATAAGAAAATTAAGTCTACTTTTGGTAGTGACGTTAAGAATGCCCAACACTATCTTAATAAATTACTTTTATAATTGTATTAAATCTATATTCACCTGGTCTAAAGACCAGTGGGCTTCAAAAAATTCAACATAGATTACTAGTTCATTTAATGTACAAGCGGGTTCATGCACGCGTGCTATTCGTTTAAGCTTAACTGGATAGACTATTTAACCGATAGAGGGTCCATGAAGCACGAACAAGACCTATCTACCTCATTATGACCAGATTCCATTATTATTACCAAATTAATCATAACAAAATAAATATCTCGAACGCACAACATGTAACAATCAAGATCAACAAGTTAGCTATCTTAAATTTGCTTAATCATTGTTACTTACTTAGAGTTTATAATAAGCGTTTAGATTTGAAGTTCAAGCTAACTCGTCAAATCTTGATTGGGCAGAATATTGTTACTTATAAATAAAACATCAATCTTTAAACAATATTGATAAATTAGTGAATCTATTAAATTGCCTATTTAATAGAGTCGATAACTAACTTGAACCAATATTCATAAGAGATTGAAGCAATGCAGCCTTACAAATACAATTCAAGTTAACAACTAGTTCAAATTTGACATGAGTTCAAACGATGTAGCCGTGACAAACTAAACATGAACCATGACAAAACTTACAAGCAAACCGAAGGTCAAAATCAACTGATGCAGCTCGATTCGTTGAAGGTCTCGTCGAGATCTACTATTACTCCTACTTCTACGGTTGGTGGCCGAAGCCGAAAAGAGTTTGTATTATGATTGTGTATATGTCCATTACAAGGATCGGCTTCCCAATATTTATAGTCTGGAGTCCTAGTTTCATGTCCTAACATGACTCTTTCCTTGAAAAGGCAACCTAGACTCTAACTTTTCCTTTCGTAGTTGAACCTGACACGTCTCCTTTGCCTTGCCTTGTTCCGACACCCATCTGATCGACTAATTCTGCTGCGCCTCTTGTTTTAGTCGATCCGCTTATCCGGTTGTCCCTCCTTCTACAAAGCAGGACCACTGGTAGTTTCCTGACTCGCCAAAATTTGGGATTAATAGTTGTAAACGTTTGTAATAAAGTTTTAATTTTTATCACATAATAAGCGTTGTCTTTCTTGTGAAGTGTAACTAAGTGGGAGTGACCGACCACTCTGCTTTAGTTGTTATGATCATGTGAGAATGAGAGCCGTGTGAAATACACAGTGTTGAATCTGCCTGTTTAGACAGACCATGTGTGAGAAACGCCCTATCTAAAAAAGAACTGATTAAGTAAAAACTAAAGTTGATTTTTATTAACCAAAAATGGAAAACAGGAGAGTTAGTTACAAAGCCTTGTTCTTAGGGATAAAAACATCGGAGCATGTCGATGTGCCATGAATTGGGCAACTTTCTTCCATATGGGTATGCTAATCTATAAGAAGTTGGGCGTGTAACCTCTGTGACCATGAAAGGTCCTTCCCATGGCGTGGATAGTTTGTGTATCCCTTCTTGGCTTGTCTTCAATTTTAACACCAGATCACCGACCATGAAGAAATGCTCTTTGACATTACAGTTGTAGTAGCGCCTTAGGACGTCAAGGTACTTACCTGTTTGTACGCAAGAGTCTAGTCAATGTTTCTCTGTACAATTGATTTCTAGTTCTCTAGATTCATCAGCAGTGTTCTAGTGAAAATGCTTGACCCTAGGGCATCCAAAACTAATATCAGCGGGAAGGATAGCCTCAGCCCTATACACCATGAAGTATGGGGATACACCCGTATTGCAACTAATCTGTGTTCTAAGACCCCAAACAACAGCTGGCAATTCTTTCATCCACCTTCCTAGCACGTTGTTTTCTACCCTATACAATCTCTTTCTGAAGGCGTTGAGAAATATACCGGCTCGTTCGACGTGCCTGTTGGCTCTAGGATGCGCAACTGACACATACTTCATGCCTATGCCTCTGTCATCGTAGAAGTCCCAAAAAGTGGTGCCGGTGAACTGAGTCCCTATTGATGGTATATAAGGACTACATTTATATCAACAAGGAGAAGAAAAAGGGCACAAAGTAATTACCAATAGAAGTATAGGGTTTTATCTAACAGATTTCCATGAGTTTCAGTGAATGTCTATTTCTATAGGGGGTTATCCAGAAATGACCTTTGGAGGTCCACATTTCATGATTATATAGAGAGAAATGATATATCTACGCCACGTATACAAAAGAAGGGTCTAGAAGGATCAGGAAGCCACTAGAACAAAGTGGAAGACAAGAGGAGGCAGAGGCAGGGCGCCTAAGTAGGGCGGCCACCCCCTCCCCTTGACCAATCAGGAGCAGTCTTGCGGATTATGCCCTAACCACCTTTGAGGAGCAAGGATCTTCACCATTAAGTCAGTTTGATCCAAGGGTCACGGTTCATCCCACCTCCCTATATAAGGAGGGGTAGAGCCTAAGGTTTTGGAGAGAAGGAGAGAGGGAAAAGAGAAGAAGAAGAAGAAGAAGAAGAAGAAGAAGAAGAAGAAGAAGAAGAATAAGAAGAAGAAGAAGAAGATGATGATGATGATGATGATGATGATGATGATGATGAAGCCCTAGCCGCCTCCTCCACTAGAAAATTAGACTAGATACTCCAATTCCTCCATTCTATATAGGATTAGCAAGTAGATTTAAGAAGAGTTCAGCCACTTCACTCAGGATTCTGGATCGTTCGTCCCAAGAGTCGGGTATTATTTTGTATCTGTCTCTAAGACTTTATTCTAATTGATTATGTTGCTATTTATTATGTTTATAGTTTTCTCTAGTTGTATATTTGATATAGTCATGATTGATAATGAGTGCATACATATGTTCGTAGAGCGCTTAGTTCTCATCGTGAGGGAATTAGGTGGTAGACTAAGTTTAAGCATGGTGCTTAGATGGCATTTACCTGCGAATGCATCCTAATGGTTGGGCATTGTGGTAGATCATAGTTGTGACTTTACTATTGAGTCTTCTATAGTCTACACCCCATCAATATCGATAATAGAACCATATTACAAGGATTGTCTTGCTTTGTTCCTGATCTTCCTTGTTGATGTTCCTTATGCATGAATTCAAAGTCATTATGCTATATATGATTCTATATATACTAGAGTAGATGAAAAGGCTTAGTAACTTAGTTGCTACATAGGAGTTCAATCTCTTGACTAGTCTCTTGTTTGCCTACCTATATGATGAGTAGTCTATCTCTACTCTCTGGTTTTATCATTATTATCATACATATCATTATTATTGGCTTACCACTGCCTTAGCAATTGACTATGTGATTGATTTCCTCATTAGGAATCATATTTGACAACTCCATCTCTGAGCCTACTCCTTAGCTCCTTCCTAAGCTAAAATATAAATACGATACCTGGAGTACTCCTGGTGAAGTGTTGCAATGGTATTTGATCTATGCGCTTGCGGATTGCCTTCTATAGTATATATCATTATTTCAAGAGTTCAGTTATCCAATACCACCTCCATGTGCTTTTAGCGTTATTGCTAGGGATGACAACCTAGTATCTAAGGTGACGCTAAAAATATCAACAAGCATTTCTGGCGCCGTTGCCGGGGATATATTTAAAAGTCTATTCTTAGTAATGATGTTAAGAAATGCCAACAGTCCCCAAATCAGTGATGATGCTGTTCGAGATGTCGTATCGGTGTATGATTTGATTAAAGAACTCGACTGCTTTTTCTGAAGTTGCCGTCACCAAAGGCATGTATTTAATCCATTTAAAGAACTTGTCGATCAGGACGAAAACACACTTGAAGTTACCCGGAGCAGGCTTAAATGGGCCAATCATGTCTAGGCCCCAACAAGCAAAAGGCCATGAAGCCCGTATATTCTGGATTTCATGAGTAGGTACCTAAATCCTTTTGGAAAAGAATTGGCAACCTTCACAATGTCGTACTAACTTTTCAGCATCAGCTATCGCGGATGGCCAATAAAATCCTACTCGAAAAGACTTTCTGACCATTGTCTAAGAAGCTACATGATTACCATAGGAACTGACGTGTATTTTGTCGAGCAGAATACCATCATCTTGGCAAATGCACTTCATGAGTATCTCTTCTTTTGCATTTTTGTGCATTAGCCGGCCACCGACCAATAAGTAGTGCTTGCTATGGTGTAAGAGACGCTCGTTCTCTGTTTTGTCTGAGAGACTAGTACTGTCAGTGAGATATCTGATGAAAGGTATGCGCCAATTGCCTGAGACTTGTCTTGAGGCTTCTCGTCTATACTCATCATTTCTTCCTCAATACTTGGCTTGACCAGGTCTTGGACAAGAATGCCATGCGGCAATTCGGCTCGAGATGACCCTAACTTTAACACCGCATCGGTTGCTTGGTTTTTATCCTGAACCGCATGTATGTACTCGATGTCGTAGAACTTTCCTTCTAGCTTGCGAATCTCTTTACAATAAGAATCCATTTTCTCATGAGTCGTGTCCTAATCCTTGTTGAGCTGGTTGATTACCAAAGCCAAATCACCGTAGATGTAAAGGCGCTTTAGGCCTAACTCAACAGCTAGTCTCATGTCGTGTAGGCATGCTTCATACTCAGCGACGTTGTAGGATGTGGGGAAGTGGAGCTTAAGGACATAATGGAGTTTGTCCTTGTTTGGGGATAGTAAGAAAATCACGGCCCCGGCACCATCAATGTGAACTATCGAAGAACAGCCGCCACTGTTTAGCAATTTTGTCATTTGGAGGCGCATTCAGATTAGTCCACTCTATAATGAAATCGACAAGGGCATGTGATTTGATCGTGGTGCAACTCTAAAAATCTAGTGAGAAGGGGCATAATTCCATTGCCCATTTCACTATGCAACCATTGACGTCTTTATTGCATAGGATATCCCCCAACAGAAAGTTTGTAGTTATGATGATGTGGTGGCCGTCGAAATAGTGCTTCAATTGTCTAGAGGTAATTAGGATGGCATAGATCAACTTCTGGATCTAGGGATACATGGTCTAGGATTCATTAAGTACTTTGCTTATGAAGTAGACTGGTCGCTGGACTTTGTAGACATGGTTGGGCTCCTCTCGCTTGACCACGAGCACTGTTGAGACGATGCAATCTATAGCCACAATGTATAGGAATAAGACCTCATTAGGTTGAGGTGCTATAAGGACCGAGGGGGAGGTTAGAAAAACCTTGAGTTGTGTGAATACAGCATCGGCCTCCTTGGTCCAAACGATCTTGTCGGATGCTTTTAGTAGTTTTAAAATAGGAAGTCCCTTTTCCCCTAGTTGGGATATGAAATGGCTAAGGGCAGCCATGCATCCGGTGAGTTTCTGTACGTCCTTCACATTTTTTGGAGGTCACATATCGAGTACCACCATGACTTTGGAGGGATTGAGGCATATGCCGTCGCGGCTGATGACGTTGTCGAGCATAATACTGGAAGGAATACCACCATGACGTTGTCGGGGTTGAGCTTCCATTTGTATCGATTGAGGGCTTTGAAAGTTTGATCAAGGTTGTCGATCAAGGTGTTGGCGACCCTAGTTTTTATGATGATGTCATCGACATAGGCCTCGACAAGGTCTTCTCGTATTTCGTCGTGGAGGCATTGCTGAATAGCACGCTGTTATGTAGCATCTGCATTTTTAACCCAAAAGACATGGTTGTGTAACAATACGGGCTGAAAGGAGTGGTGAAAGAAGTTTTGATCTAGTCATCGACGCTTAATGAGATCTGGTGATAACCAGAGTAGCTATCGAGGAAAGAGAGAAGTTTGCATCTGGCCATAGAGTCGACCACCTTGTCAATACAAGAGAGACCAAAAGGGTTCTTAGGACAGTGTTTGTTAAGATTAGTGTAGTCAACGCACATTCTCTATTAATTATTCTTTTTCCTTACAACTACTGGATTGGCGAGCCAATCTAGATGATACACTTCTTTAATCAATCCGGCTGCTAAAAGACGCATAACTTTTGTCCTAATGGCCTCCTTCTTGTCATGAGCGAACCATCGTAGTTTTTGCTTGATAGGTCTAGCGGTCTTCAAGACATTCAAGGAGTCTTCAATCAGGTGCCGAGGGACACTGGACAAGTTTCTAGGTTTCCATGCAAAAACGCTTACGTTGTGTTCCTATTTAGGATCCAAGGTGGCTCCGATGAGAGCCATTTTTTTGGGGTTGTTGTTGACCAATTGAATCTCTTTGTGCTCCTTCGATTTAACATTCTTCCATGGTGCCTACAGCTTAGGAATCTCAAGTTGGTTAGGAGAAGCTTGCGCAGCCTAGTTGTGGTCTTTGCCATCCGAACTGAGAGTTCAATGGCCTCGGTAACCCTAAATTTTTCCTCCTCGTGGGTGTAGGCGGTGTAGACGTTGCCTTTGATTGTGAGAACGCCCTTTTCAATGGGCATCTTGAGCACCAGATAAGAGTAGTGAGGTACCGCCATGAATTTGGTGAGTGAAGGACGGCCTAAGATGGCATGATATGTCCCTTCGAAGTCTGTGACCACTATTGATAACTCGGGTGGCACACAGAATTAACCGCAAGCGCATGGCTGTTAGTTGTAGCTTTTGACCAAAGGAGTATTCCAAGGGTTATCGAATCCATGAGGAACGTGAAGTGATCTAAAGGCTAGAGGGAAGGATGACTATGGGGATAGAGGTATAGAGGCTAACTACTAGGGTTAGTCCACTACCGTCACTACAATAAGGAATTATATATTTCTGACTTATGCACTGTGAGCATACACATCCCAAATTAATCAGGAACGATGCACAATGAACTCTATGTTTTGAGAACTAGGCTAAAAATGGTGAAATTCATAGGCTAACAGGGTTGTCACCAACTACCGCTACCACAACTAATTGGAGGCCAAGCTATATTCAAGGGTAAGCTATAGCCTAAGCACCACGCTTAATCTATGCACTTACTACTATAATCCAGATTCTAGAACTAGAGCACTCTAACCAAGCAATGAAATGAGCACACAAATAGGAATAAATAAATACGTAGAAATAATAAAGGTTGATAGGATTACCAAAGAAGAAGCGCAGAGTAGAGGGAAGCAGAGGTTGCTGACAAGCCTGCCTCCTCTCCTGACTTCTCCCCTTCTCCTCTCTAACTCTCTTTCAGGGGAGGTAACAAGCTAGCTACTCACTACATAACTCTAGTAGACTAACTATCAAATGAGCATGCCTGCCTCTCAAAGTGACCCAGCGGGTTTATATAGGCTAGAGGTGATAGGAGCGCTATGGAAGGTAAGTGGAGTGGCGGGCGCAAGAGTAGAGTGGTGGGTGCCACTCCATAGTGGCGGGCGCCATGCCCAAAGTGGCGGGCACCACTTGATGCAACCACATTTCAATCCTATGGCTCTTGCTTGCTCTTGGAGGTGGTTCCCCAAGTCAGTGGAGTAGTTTCACGTGTAGGAACTCTTTTGTCACATGTTGGAAAGACCATGATCCATGTGACACCCTCATGCAGTCCTTGGATGAGACTGACATCAAAACAACACACCAGATGGCTCTTTAGGGCAGCCATGCGTATCGGTGACGTGTCCTGACCATGTGGGGGTGGCAGGTGCCACCTAGGATTGGCAGGCGCCACCACATCATTTTGGCCATTTGTATCCTATTGTCCTCCAAGTTGCAGGTGTATAGAGTTTCGTGCAGTTCTGATGTCGTTCCCTTTAGTTGTGAGCTTGTCTTTGGATGGTGATCATTACTACCGGACTTCCATGTCTTCCAATGCCATAAATCAACCTTGCCATGGGTTCTCCATTGAGTAGAGAGGCCTTGGAGCAAGTTTGATGGCCATTGGACAAATGTGCATGGCAGTCGTCATAAATTCCTGGCGCCCGCCATGCCCAGTGACAAGTTTTCGACACGTTCCATCTCACAATCTTCTAGAAGCCATAACTTAGTCATCTGGACTTTGAATTGAGTGAACCAAAACTCCATGTATCTCAACGAGCTCTTTAACATGGATTAATCAAAATGAGCAGTTGAAGATGTGTTTTTACCATGTGTATTGCCCTATTTCACCTACACTCACATAATGATCACAACTTGTGGAAATCGTTAGTAATAAACCCTATGACTATGTTTTGTGTCACTTATATGACCAAAATAGCCATTATTGTTGGTATAATATAGGTGTTAAGGACCGTCGACAAGCTCCCCCAAGCTACCCCTTTGCTTGTCCCCAAGCAAAGATGCGGGTTTAGCAGGGAGATGGATTAGGCATTGCTTCAGTGTAATATCTTGCAAATATTTATATAAAACCAATACTACATATAGAAATTAGTGGAGTTTGAAACTCATCATTAGCCATAGCAATATGGGGCTTACAGCTTTTCACCTTGAAATATGCAAAAACAAGATAGAGCAGTAGGTAGAAACTTTGTACATTGCTTCGGTCATGTCAAGACTCTATCTTGAGGTTTTTGAATTTTTGAAAACAAAACTTGCTTAGGTTCCTCAAATGGCACACTCAATCACTCAGTGGTGTTTGATAAACCTCACTAAGGCAAGAGATAGCCTTTTCACCTACATCTAAAGAGTTTGATATGCGGAGCTATAGGTGGGGAAAATAAGCAAACTTGAATTGAATATATTGCTAAGCTAGACACTCAGATCACAGGGAGCAACAAGTCATGCAAAAAGATCAAGATGCGCAAGTGTGGCTATATGTGGTGGAAAAGATATGCTGGAATATATGTGGAACTCCTTGAGACTTCATTTTGCTTCTTTTAGAGAGAGCATGGCTACTAGTTTTTTTTTGCTAAGGACCAAAATGTGTCGTCACATTTTCTAACTTGGGACTTATTGTCCTCTTTATATCTTTTGGCTGAGCACTTGCTCACTTCCTCTCTTTTTTTGGTAGCTTATGCCTCTATCTTAGAGATTATATAGATGATAAATATGAATGTCCCAAAAGATAGAGAGTATGAATATGGTGGATGCGTACTTCCAGTGTAGAAGTAGAATAAAGGGGAAATGGAAGGGTTATTTATGGTGGTTGCATACCTTCGAAGTGGAAAGTAAGCAAGTAGATGGGGTGTACATGATCTTGATCAAAAAGCATGACAAGTTTCTCTACTTAGATCAATAAGGCCTAAAAAAGCTCTAAACAATTAAGCAGCTTTTTGGTAGGGTTTCCTAACTAAGGGATATGTATATATGGCTGGTGGTAGTTGTTGACGTAGATAACTCCTAATTTTAACCGTTAGCTAGACATGAAAATGGATCTATTAGCAAACACCTAGTAGATATAAGGTTATCACTAACATAGTTCCAAGAGTTTTGGTGAAGATGGTCCACATGTCAGGTTTACATAGAGAGAATACCTCGAACATCTACTTTTTTGTCATCTAGGAGGTTCCAGGAGGCTCCAGACCAAACTGGAGCCCGAACCGGCTCAGGAGCCGAGTGGCCTCCCGAGGTGGGAGACCGCTCACTTCAACCAATCAGGGTGAACCTCGCAGATCCTACCTCCACTGACTTTGAGGATTAATCTGAAGCGCCCGTTTAAGTCGGTTTGATCTGAGGGCTATGGTTCTTCTTAGGGTGTGTAAAGATTAATACCACATTGCTAGTTCAATGTAGAGGAGGGGTTATATGCTCCCTATAAATAAGACCGTGACCCCTGAATTCTAAAGCTCTAATTCATATTTTCCAGAGAGGATTGATCAGAGAGGGGTCCCTCAAATGGATCTATCTCTTTACGGTTTTAGCAGCAAGAGAGGTTGAGAGAGTATAGGTGTTGACACCGTTTTTGGACACGTACCCATGATCGGTAAAGTGTAGATCGGCAAGATGGGGCAACAGTAACTGGTCTGCTAGAGAGTTGCCGATGAGGGTGGTTGCCGATGAAGCGACAGCTGAATGTGACTAAGTCTATTGGTGGTGATGTGTTTGTGCCGATGGTCAGCATTAACCTGTGCCGATGGCTACGATGAGGGGTTTGCCGATGATTCGGAAGAGGAACCTGGAGGTTGCCGATTGGCTTGTGGTGGTGTCCTAGTTTGTCACGGGAGGATAGTTTTATATTTTCCTTAGTTATTTAAATCGTTTTGTATACGGATTCTGTTTAATTTGGAATTTGAGTTCTAGTCGTGTCTGATTGTACCTCCTTGAGCAGGGTATAAATGTAGACCCTAAGGCCTTGTAATCGATAACAATCAATCAATCAAACACAAGTTTTTACTCATATTCCAGCATCTACTTTTTTGGCGACTTCATCATATTTTCCTTTTTATTACGAGTTCTTATGAGTTGGTCGACTTAAGCTCGGTGTATTCTCAAGTTCCGCGTGAATACCTCTTGGCCGTGGCATCCGGGCGCATTGCTGTTGTCGGGACCAAAGTATTCGAGTTATCACCTTTGCCGATAGTAAGGTCAAATCGGCTGGCACGCCTTAATGTTTGAATCGGGTATTAGCCCTTTGTGTTTGCAGATCCAGCTTTTGCATCAACACATCATTTGGCACGCCTGGTGGGACATTATTCAAGATCAAGATCAATATGTCGACTACCGAGTTCGACTTGGAGAACGTCATCCCCGTGACAGAAGCTAGTCTCAAAGATGAGCAGAAGCAGGCTATTACGACCATGGAGGATTACAAGCAACAATGTCTCAAGGCCTTCAGCATAAACAGAAGCGGCAAAGTGATCCAGAAGGAAGCATTGCCGATGCCTTGGCAGGTTACTTTTGAAGCCAATCCTGGTAAACTTCAAGACATGGTTGATAGTGCTATTAACCGTGCCTTGATCAATGAAGCTGGTGTGCTGTCCAATACGGTTTTCAATGCCGTGGCTAGAACTTTCAAGGAAGGACAATTGCCACCAAATTATGTGGGCCCTTCTCATCATCAGCCAGGATCACCGGTGGTCACATCTCCATCGGCTGCTACAGCCGCTGCAGGCACAGAAACTACTATTCCTCCAAGCACGCTAGGAGTCTCTAATGCGCAATCCACGCCGATGCCGTCCAATCCATCAACATCAGATGAGTCGATCAAACTTACTACAGATCTATTGGCATCGACAATGTCGGGATCCGTTCCTCCTAATTGGTGGGGTTTTGGTATGCCCCGGAATACTTGTTGAAGACACCTGGCGCATCTCAGGCAGCTGATATGAGAGGCAAGGCTCCTATGGCATCGGCACGTCCAAACATGCCGATGAATAAGAGTCCCCAGTATACTACAACTACTACTGCAAGACCTTACACTGGGAATTCTCAAGCTCCAACGTTCCAGATGCCTAATGCATCGGCAGATTCAATGTCGACGCAACAAAGGTTTATGACTCAGCCAGGGTATGTCAATTCAATGATGATGCCCAATTACCAGTCATCAGCAGGTCCTATGCTGATGAATGCTAATAGTGGATGGTCTGGGCAGCAAGTTTTTCCACAAATGTCCCAACCGAACCATCGGGCTACAGGGTTTGAACAAGGCCAGATCTACCCTGGGTTCTAGAATCAATAGATGCCCAACCAGCCGATGAATCTTGGGCAGCAGGTTGGCAGACAACAAATTGGCGGTCAACAGTTTGGTGGTCCACAGATCGGTGGTCAGCAGGTTGGTGGCCAGATGATTAATCCAATGTTCCAAGCAGATCGCGCACCGCACAGACATGTGGAAGCATATCAGCAGATCCCAGATCCACAACCGCCCCATCGGCAAGATGCCGATGCTTATTGGGCTGATAAGATTGCTGAAGTAATGAGATACCAGTTTGGGATAAAACCCAAAGTCAACACTTACTCTTATCAGACACCGTATACTCCTGCATATGATTTAATCCCGCTTCCAAATCGGTACAAAGTGCCGGATTTTACCAAGTTTTCTGGGCAGGATGATACATCGACCATGGAGCACGTCAACAGGTTCATCATTCAGTGTGGAGAAGCTGCTAACAGGGACGAGTTAAGGGTTCGCTTGTTCTCGTCATCATTGTCTGGATCGGCTTTCACTTGGTTTATATCATTACCTCCTAACTCAGTGATCACTTGGGCCGATCTAGAGAAGCAATTCCACAAATACTTCTTTTCCGGAGTCCATGAGAAGAAGATCACCGATTTGGTCAAATTGAAGCAACGCAATGATGAATTGGTTGAAAGTTTCAAGCAGAGAATAAGGGAGGTCAAGAACAAATGCTATAGTCTGGTTTTGGATGATCGGCAGCTAGCCGATTTGGCTTTCTAGGGTTTGTTGCCGCATATCAGGGACAAGTATGCATCTCAAGAGTTCGAAAGCTTAAGTCATTTGGTGCAGAGGATTTCTGATCAAGATATCAGGCCTATTGAGCCCAAGAGACCATGGAACAAAAAGGTATCATTTGTGGATGAAACAGCAAGCTCGGACTCTGATGAGGAACCAGTCATCGGCTTGGCAGAGTGGGTAAAAAATAAGAAGCCGATGTCTTGCCCTTTTGGGCATAAAGAGCCAGAAAAGTTCGCATTTGACATCACTAAAGCCGATAGGATATTTGACTTTCTACTTCAGGAAGGTCAGATCAAATTGTCACCTAATCATGTAATCCCATCGGCTGAGGAATTAAAGAAGATGAAGTACTGCAAATGGCACAATGCAACTTCTCACAGCACCAATGAGTGCAAAGCTTTTAGACAACAGCTGCAATCGGCTATAGAATCTGGGAGGATCAAATTTGACAGCTCCAAAACTCAGAAGCCGATGAAGATTGATCAACACCCTTTCCCAACAAACATGCTGGATGCTAAGGGAAAGACCAAGGTCTTGACATCGGAAGCGGCTGAAAGAAGTGCATCGGTGGATCCTCAGCATCAGATCACTACTGCCGATGCCAAGGGAGTAATCCAAGAAGGGAGTAATTCAGGAAGGCCTCCCCGATCCGGTATCGTGATAACTCATAGAAGGCCTCGGGAGACTTGGCAGCAACGTGAGGATCGGTATCGGCGCCAGCAAGAAGACTATCATCGGGAAGAAGAAAGACGCCGACAAGAGTGGAATCGGCATAGGGATCACTGGAATTGTCCATTCTTCATCCATTGTTGGGAGGAAAATATCATGCTTCCTACTGTCAGAGACTGCCCGGAGTGTAATGGTTATGATCGGTATGACAGATCAAATCGGCAGTATCAGAACAATAACCGCCGGTTTGATGGGCCGAATAGGGGGAGAGCGTCCGTTCATGATCGGCTGGGGGGCAGGCTCAGTGTGCACGATAGGCTTGGTGATCGTGTTGAGTATTTTTCCCAGGAACCAAGAAGAGCTTGAGGAGATGGCTAATGCACGGGTTCCCGATGAGTTCATATTCTGTAGGGATGCCAATACTTATCGGATGGAGTCATGGGAAAATCGTCGCCCATCGGTAAAGCAGCAACAACTTCCTCCATGGTGTCCAGAGGGGTTGACTTGGACACAGAAAAGGAGGCTGCAGCGTGAGAGACGAGAAGAGTTGAACAAGGGCGAGAACTCTAGCCAGTCTGGGGATCAGCAACAATCAGATCCTAAGGGAAAAGGTCCATCGGCAGATGTCAACATGGTATTTGTGTTGCTGATGGAATTCCTTGCGCCGTCCAGTGATGATGAGTTGGAGTTTTCCGACCAAATAGCTCAGTTGGCTCTAGATCCGATGACAGCTATCTTCGAAAAGCCTGCCAATGATGAAAGGCAACATCTTAAGGCTCTGTTTGTCAAAGGAAGGGTTGATGGTCAGCCAATGACCAAAATATTAAGTGATGGTGGAGCCGCCATCAACATTATGCCATATGCAGTGTATCAGAAGCTTGGAAAAGGGGATCAGGATTTGACCAAGACCGATATGATGCTCAAAGACTTTGAAGGGAATGTGTCTCCGGTTAAGGGAGCTATCTGTGTTGAGTTGACCATCGGCAGCAAGACCTTGCCGACAACTTTCTTTGTGATCAGTGGAAAAGGCACTTATAATCTACTGTTAGGGAGAGATTGGATTCATGCCAATTGTTGCATCCCGTCTACAATGCACCAATGCTTAGTTCAGTGGGTAGGTGATAAGATTGAAATTGTCCCGGGAGATTCTTCCTATGTTATTGCATCGACAGAGGCAGACACCTACGAAAGGACTAGGTGTATTTTGGGAGAAGTTTGGGAAAAGGATTTTCTCAAAGTTGCCGATTATGAAATTCCACCGATCCAAGCAGTCGGTTCTGATGAAGGTTTTTAATGGATAGGTTCGCCGATGATGGAAAATTAGGCCAGAGATTCACATCGGCCGATGATTTAGTAAAAATAGACATAGGTAGTGGTGATAAGCCTAGACATTCTATTATTAGTGCTAAGTTAAATTCTGAGTGTAAACAGCAATTAACTGATTTATTAAAGGAATATAAAGGTTGCTTTGCTTGGGATTATACTAAGATGCCTGGTTTAGACCGATCAATTGTTGAACATCGGTAGCCTATCAAGTCTGGATTTCGGCCACATCAACAGCCAGCTCGCCGATGTAATCCTAATATTCTTCCTGACATCAAGACCGAAATAACTAAACTTATTGAAGCTAAATTTATTCGGCAGTGTCGGTATGCCGAGTGGATTTCCAATGTTGTTCCAGTTTACAAGAAAAATGGGAAGCTTCGGGTTTGCAATGATTTCAGGAATCTCAATAAAGCTACGCTGATGGATGGTTACCCAATGCCAGTTGCCGATCTACTAGTTGATGCTGCGGCTGGGCATCGGATCATCAGCTTTATGGATGGTAATGCAGGATACAATCAAATATTCATGGCTGAAGAAGATATTCCAAAGACTGCATTTAGATGTCCTGGTCATGTGGGGTTGTTTGAATGGATAGTCATGACCTTTGGCTTGAAAAATGCTGGTGCTACTTATCGGAGGGCCATGAATTTTATATTTCATGAGTTCATCGGCAAGCTGGTGGAAATTTATATTGATGATGTGGTGGTTAAGTCTGGAGACTTCACAAAGCATCTTGCCGATTTACGAAAAGTGTTAGAATGCACAAGGAAGCATGGTTTAAAGATGAATCCCAATAAGTGTGCATTTGGTGTGTCGGCAGGACAGTTCCTTGGTTTCATGGTGCATCAAAGGGGGATTGAAATAAGTCAAAGATCCATTGATGCTATAAACAAAATAGTTGCTCCTACCAACAAGACTGAGCTCCAATCCTTGATCGGCAAGGTAAATTTTATCAGGAGGTTTATATCTAATTTGTCTGGTAAAATTCGTGCTTTCAGTCCTTTACTTAAGTTGAAAGCCGATCAAGAATTTGTTTGGGGGAAAGAGCAGCAATTGGCCTTAGATGAAATCAAGGATTATTTGGTAAATCCTCCAGTTCTGATTCCACCTCAGCAAGGGAAGCCCTTCAGATTGTATTTGTCTACCAATGGGATGGTCATCGGTTCCGCTTTAATTCAGGAATTTGAAGGGAAGGAACGTGTGATTTATATTTAAGCAGGAGATTGGTTGATGCTAAGACTAGGTATTCGGCCATTGAAAAGTTATGTCTGTGTCTTTGTTTCTCATGTATTAAGTTGAGACACTATTTATTATCGGCCGAATGCACTGTCATATGCAAAGATGACGTGGTCCGATATATGCTGTCTATGCCGATTATGAGTGGTAGGATCGGTAAGTGGATTTTGGCGCTGTCGGAATTCGATTTGCGTATGATTAATGCAATATCGGCAATCGGTGCCGATGATTGGAGAAAAGAAATCGTTGATTATTTAAAGGATCCATCCAAGAAAGTTGAGAGGCGTGTTCGGTTTCAAGCCACCAAGTATGTGCTCCTCGAAGATGATTTATATTATCGAACTATTGATGGGATTCATCTCAGATGCTTAGGTGATGATGAGGCTAGAAGTTTGATGGGAGAGATCCATGAGGGAGTGTGTGGAGCACATCAGTCAGCATTTAAGATGAAGTGGATGATCAGAAGAAATGGATATTATTGGCCGACTATACTTGAGGATTGTTTTAAGTATTTCAAAGGGTGTCAGGGATGTCAGAAGTTTGGCAATGTTCTAAGGGCACCCGCATCGGCCATGAATCCTGTCATCAAGCCTTGGCCGTTCCGAGGATGGGCTATTGATTTAATCGGCCAGATTTATCCGCCATCCAGCAAAGGACATAAGTTTATCTTGGTCGCCACCGATTATTTCACCAAATGGGTTGAAGCTATTCCTTTAAAGAAAGTTACATCGGCCAATATGATTGATTTTGTGAAAGAGCATATTATTTACCGATTTGGAATTCCTCAAACAATTACTACCGATCAGGGTACTATGTTCACATCGGGGGAGTTTGATGAATTTGCAATCGGTATGGGAATTAAAGTGTTAAACTCTTCTCCTTATTATGCTCAAGCTAATGGGCAGGCCGAGGCTTCTAACAAAGGAATTATCAAGCTTATTAAGTGGAAGATTGAAGAAAATCCTAGGAGGTGGCACACGTTGTTAAATGAAGCTTTATGGTCATACCGGATGGCTTGTCATGGATCGACCAAGGTTTCACCGTATCAGTTGGTTTCAAGATCAATTGGCTGTCGATGATTATGCTACTTTGATGACAGACGAGTTGGATGATCTAGCAGGGCATCGGCTAAGGGCTTTGATGAGTATAGAAAAGAATAAGAAGAGGGTTGCCAGATGGTATGATAAGAAGGTAAAAGCTAAGGAGTTTGCTGATGGAGACTTAGTATGGAAGCGAATCTTAACGATCGGGACTAAAAGTTCAAAGTTTGGGAAGTGGTCTCCCAATTGGGAGGGTCCGTATCGGATAAATCGATCGCCTCCTGGTAATGCCTATATTTTAGAAACTCTTGAAGGAGTTGAATTTCCCAGAGCATTAAATGGCAAATATCTAAAGAAGTATTACCCAAGCATATGGGTCGATGCATAAAGGTTTAAGTGCCGATAACATTCCTATCGGCTGGATCAAAATGTATCTGGGGATGGACTTAATGTTTTAAAACGTGCCGATAACAGTCCTATCGGCTAGACCAAAATACTAGGTTTGTTCAAAAGAAAAGAGCAAGTATGTTGCCGATGAAGAATTCATATGTTCAACAGCGCCTGGATCACCGATATAGCACGCAGGCGGATTTGGTTGGCTGCTTCTATCTCTTTGATGTCTTCATCGGCAGAGCCCTCTACTGGGTTCAGCTTTTTCTTCATCTGCAGTGCTTTGCGACCATGGACATTTCGCTCTTGTTCAAGGAGTTTGATCACCTCAGGCAGCTGGTTCTCCTTTTGCTGAGCTTGGGACAAAGCTTCTTCCACTTGCTTGAGTTCTGCCAACAGGGCTTCTCTCTTTGCCGACAGATCAGAGATCTTGTGCTTCAATGCATCTCCTGAGGACTTCAAGATGCCGATGTTCTTGTGCTTCTCATCGGCAAGGAGTTTCACTTTCATCATCTCCTCAGAAAGTTGAGTCTGAGCAGCTCTGTCGGCAAGACGCTGGGTAGCCTTTTGATACTGCAGCTGACGACTCCCTAGGTGTACAGCTTGAAAAAGGGCTTCTTCAGCATCGGCAAGAATTTGGCCTCTGAGGGTCTTGAACAAAGCCTTGGCCAGGTCGAAGTCATCAACCAGTTGGGCTGTGTCTTGATGAAGGAAGGCTGATAATTCTTCTAACTTTGCCCTCATCTCTGCTGATGTAATTCCGACTGCTCGGGAGGAACTTGCCTCCTCGCCTTCATCCTCAGAGATGTCGATGGCAAAGGAGAATAAGCTATCAGGAGAGTCCTGTTCCTGAAAAGGAAATAAAATAAGTTATTCCATGGTCAAGTATTGATAAATAATACAGATAGAGATCGGGTGGCTTACTTGTTTCAGGGCAATCTCTCGCCTCTGACTAGAAGATGCCGATGGAACCACAGGCTGATCGGCTGGGGTTGCCGATGGGACTATGTCAGCTGAAAGAATAACAGAGATGATTATAAGATAGAGAAAGTAGGTTCATCGGCAGTGATTTCATAGAAAGTGTGTTACCTCGAGGGGGAGCAGTACTTGTTTGGATGGAAGAAACTACCGATGCTATAATTGAACTTGCTGGATCGGTAGCTTGCTCATGCACGTCAGCCGATGTGTCTTCCGACTGAGGTACTTCTGGCTGGGGTTCTTCTAGTTGAAGTTCTTCCACTTGGGGTGCTTCTTGTGGATGAGAAGAAGGTGGTACCTGCTGTATCTGGGTCTCTGGAGAAGAGGGAGAAGATTCCACCGGGATCGGTGATACTGGGGGAGGAGAAGGTGTTGCTGTCCTTAGGTGCTTTGCTTGTGATCTGGTGCTTTTGAAGCCTTTCCTCTTTGCTTGACTAGACTGGGGGGCATCGGCACTTGTGCTTCTGGTCCTTGCCGATGCACTGGTATGCTGATACAACGATGGAAATTTGTGAGTATAAGTGTAACAGATATAAGAATGAAATCGGTATGGATGAAAGAGCTTAAAAAGTTTACGAGCTTAAAAAGTTTACCTTGAAGGTCCGTGCTAAGGTGGAGGCAGCTACCGATGGAGATGTCTTTGTCCGCTTGGTGGTGACTTTCTTGAGGCGCACACCTCGATGCATTATGGCGGCCAAGGTAGGAGCGTTGTTGCCGATTGAGGAGATCGGACCTGATGGGAAAAGCTCAATCGGCTTGCCACTCCTGCTGACCGATGGTGGCGTGTTGTCAACCTGCGTATGACAAAGAAAGGGGGTTACCGATTGAAAAGGACAGTGAAGAAATTAAAACATCGGTATTGAAATACTTACAGTATCATCAGGGATTTTCTACTGGGGATCGATCATGCCGCGGTATGTAAGGGCTGATTTGCAGAACAAATGCTCCTTCCATTCCTCCCACCATTGCTTGTACGCCTGAGTGATGAAGAGAGCCAGGATCCACTCTGACAGATCTGCATCTGTATCGGCATTTGGTGGCAGTTGAGCTACTCGAGTCCACTCGAGAAGGCTAGTGATGGTTTCCCTGGGTTTTATCACATCGGCATAACAGAGTGCGATCGGCATCTGACCGAAAGCTAGTTGACGGGCTAGTGCCGATGGGTTGTAAAACTCATAGGTCTGGTTGGAGGCTTTCCCACTGCCAAAGAAGTTTACTGGTATGGCTCTAGGAGTAATCAGTGCCATCATCACATCATGATCCTTGTTGAGAGCATCATTGAACGGATGGAAGACCAAAGGAAACATGGTGTCTAGGTATTCATAAGGCATCCATGCTCGTTGTTCTCTGGTCAAGCCTTCGTACAGGGTTTGGAAGAATCGGCTAACCTGGTCTGCGTTACAACCTGTACCAGGTAGAACTATGGTAGCCTCGCCAAAGTTCAGAGGAGGTCGAGTTGCGGATTCTTCTTCATCAAGTTCATAATTCTCGGATATGTCCCTGGGAAAGCGTTGCGCGAAGAGGTTGAACTCAAGACGCTTGTGCATATGGAGGCTAAGCCACATATTGATGAACCACCAAGGGCCCCCTAAGTTGCTGATGGACTCACCGAGCAGCAGTTTCCTAGACACTTGGTGGAGAAGATGATAAGTAGAGCCAAGCAGGTATCGGCCGAGGGAAAATCGGCCACCATTAGTTAATCTCTCTGCTGCCGATAGGTAGACAGAGGTTGGTCCCGCCGATCGACCACAGAACACAAATTTGTCCAGCCACATGTTCAGGAAGGTGGTTTGTTCTTTTATGTTAACAGGCCCCGTTCTACGGTACTTCTGAATGTACCCGGACCAGCCACCGATAGCGCGGGTTTCTACCTTGGCACTGGGTGTAGTGTCAAATATGTGGCTACTATCGCAGTGGATACATCTAAGTCGGTGAGCATAAGCACATCGGCAAGAGTGGGAGAAGCAGGGCCATGACCGAAGACGAAGGCATTAAGCGTGTCTGACCAGAAATATGATGCGACAATCAACAGTGATTCATTCCTATGCATATCGGCAAGGGACAATCTGATGCATTGGTCCAGTTTTCGCTCACCCCACTGAACCTCGTTGGAGTGGCTGACTCTCAAGAACCAATCCTTCCATCCCTTGGTAGGACTGGGCCAGGAACGGAAGGCGTCCTTCCACAGATCTAGAGAAAAGTTCTCGGCTCTAAAGGGGATTCTGTTGGTTTCTGCGTTGATTAAATCGGTGGGATCTGGGTTCCCTAGTGGACCGAGACATTGGAGGTGTGGCTGATCGGTAGGGATGACGATTATATTGGACAAATCCTAATGGTTTTTGGGTGGAAAGAAGAACAAAAGGAAAAAAGAATGTTCAGTAAAATAAATTGCGGATGAACAAGGATGTGGTAAAAGTACAAGAGGTAGGGTGATGAACTGACCTCGGGAACAGCAAAGTTGATGGCCATCTCCTCGCGAGAAAGATGATCGAAGACTTTGAGGTTGGTGAAGAAAGGGCTTCGTTGGAGTTCTTGGAGCTCTCGAACAGCGCCGCCGCCAGAAAAGTGGAGTTGGGGCTGTAGAATGATGCGATGGGGAAGGAGTACCCGAGAAGGAACTATTTATAGGACAAAACGGGCAAGGGCAAATCTGACTTATCTCTTCACTGTATCCGTGAAATCCGAGAGTACTTAGGTGGATATGGTAACTGTTCGCACGATAATCAAGGGATTGCGCAGGTGATTTGATAGGAAGCGGTCATAATCTGGAGATATTTCACTGTGCGGGATTTCCTGGTCGGTCCATCGGCAGCGCCTTGTAACGGTAATATTGCCGATGGGCGGGTAAAGTGGAGATGTCTGTTTGGGAGGTTGAGGAATTCGAGGAATCTACGGAAGAATCGGACCGAGGTTGTTCAGATTTAGGCTGTCGGTTACCAAATTGGGAGAGTTAATTGCGGAGAGGCATCATTACTGCAGAGAATTTCGGAGCATTAATGATTTCATACTCCGAAATTGGGGGGCATGTGTTGACACCGTTTTTGGACACGTACCCCAGGATCGGTAAAGTGTAGATCGGCAAGATGGGGCAACAGTAACTGGTCTGCTGGAGAGTTGCCGATGAGGGTGGTTGCCGATGAAGGGACAGCTGAATGTGACTAAGTCTATGGGTGGTGATGTGTTTGTGCCGATGGTCAGCATTAACCTGTGTCGATGGCTACGATGAGGGTTTGCCGATGATTCGGAAGAGGAACCTGGAGGTTGTCGATTGGCTTGTGGTGGTGTCCCAGTTTGTCACGGGAGGATAGTTTTATGTTTCCCTTAGTTATTTAAATCATTTTGTATACGGATTCTATTTAATTTGGAATTCGAGTTCTAGTCGTGTCTGATTGTAGCTCCTTGAGCAGGGTATAAATGTAGACCCTAAGGCCTTGTAATCGATAACAATCAATCAATCAAACACAAGTTTTTACTCATATTTCAGCATCTACTTTTTTGACGACTTTGTCATATTTTCCTTTTCATTACGAGTTCTTAGGAGTTCGTCGACTTAAGCTCGGCGTATTCTCATGTTCCGCGTGAATACCTCTTGGCCGTGGCATCCGGGCGCATCGCTGTTGTCGGGACCAAAGTATTCGAGTTATCACCTTTGCCGATAGTAAGGTCAAATCGGCAGGCCCGCCTTAACGTTTGAATCGGGTATTAGCCCTTTGTGTTTGCAGATCCAGCTTTTGCATCAAGAATAGGGTGGAGATAGAAGTGGAGGAAGCCTGGCCTATCGGTCCCTTCTTCCTTGTATCTGCGAGATCAAGTCTCCTAACCTGAGGCTTGGTTTTAGAATCATTCAGCAATTCGACTTCTAATACTAGTAAGTTACTGTTCTTATTGTTCTTTAGTTTACGGGTTTACTTTATTCGCTTTGCATTGGGAATCGAGTAATCATTCGTAGCGTAAGCGTGGTGCTTGGGCTAGGAACACTCGTAGATACTCCCTATCTAGCCGGATTTGTGGTAGCATCGGGGGACGTGACAATCCTCTTGGTGTCTCCGTAATCCATGTCCCGTTAGGAGGTAAGGTAGGATATATGGTGCCAGGGTCAAGTAGAGGTGTCTCTTTTCTCTAGGGACTCCGCTTAGAACAATAACCACACACTTACCATAGGTTAGAAGAAGATTGACGAAGGAGTTCTCTCTATATCGCTCATACCTCACTATCTTGTCTTACAAGCCAAGGGGTTAAGTATAGATTTAGGTTAGTCTGATGCACGCTTTCTCCTAGTCGTAAAAATATAAATAACGATACTCTAGAATATCTCTCGGGTGAAGTGCTCACCGATATCCGTGCGCTTGTGGATTTTTGTGTGTGCGCAACTAATATCAACAGTAGGGAATCAACACCATTAAGGAACTTTTGGTAATGATTTTGGGATTTTGCAAAATAAAACTCTAGATTATTGTCCTAACCATTCCTCAGACAAGTTAAAAGAATTACTTTAGACTTAATACATCTAATCTCACAAAGCATAAACTTGGCTATAGCATGTGCAACCCACAAAAGCCTTAGCTTAAGATAAAAACAAATTCTAACGCAAAACCATAGTAGCAAAGATTTATATATCAAGCTTTTGAATAACATCACAAAGCAGTGATTCATCATTTCCATCAAAGATTAATTAAAGTGTGAACATTTAAGCAGGATTAGAGATAGTACTTTTTTTCTCAGGTTTAGCATAGCAAATGTTATATATATGATATATAGAAAACCTTATCAACACATTGGCATAAAAGTACATAAAAAAAATTAACATCAAATTCCAATATGAACGCAGAAAAGTAAAGATGATGGAGCAATGACATACCTAGATTTGGGGGAGGCACTCCCCCAAGCTGGCCTTTTGCTCGAAGTTGAAATCTTCTTCTCAAACGGGTCTCCTTTTTTCTTTATTTATTTATTTAATACTACTACTAAGACACATGACTACTATCATGCAAGACTATTCATTATTATTATTATAATTTTGTTTGTTTTTTAACCTATTATAAATGCATGGTACTTCTATGAGCATTTTTAATGAAATGAAAAGATGCAACCTATCAACTAAAAAATGTAAATTTGGAAAGGGAAATTTGCATTTGTAACCTATACTAAGTGGATTAAAGCAATGAAACTTACCTCCTTGCAGTGTCGTGGTTTGCAGTCTTCATGGTTGCTTGAACAGAGGTTGGGTTGCCCAATGCACACGCCAGTTCTTTCATTACCTGTGCTTATTTGAAGACATAGAAAGTGAAAGCAACAAGGTTCTACTAGCACAAATGTACTAGTGAACCAAAACTTTATCCCTCTCAAAGCAAACCGAGGTGCATGAACAAAACAACATTTATCATGCTAAAGGGAAGATCAAGGTGAAGGAGGAAGACACTTATGTCATCCATGTTATTAGGATTTTAGTAAACATGACAAGAAGTTGCATAGGAAGAGGTCTCATGTTTGAGCATTTAATTTAGAGATGAGAATGTAAATACAAAATATGGTCATTTAAACTTAACATCTCAATCTCCACTCTTCCTACATTGGTTTAAGACAAGACAAGACAGAAGAACATATGCATAAGAACTCAAGTTGTTTCTAGTTAATGCAAGGTCAGGTGACTTATACATGCATCTGACATATATACCAGCAATTTTAGTTCAATAACCAAACTAGACACCATGTCAAATTGTGCTAATGAAGGCTATTTAACCTAAGCACCATGCTTAATTTAAAAAGCCTTTGAAAGTATGTATATACAATACTTCCAAACTAAAACATATTAGCACAAATGGAAAGAACATGAAAGGCACAAAACTTTTGGGACATTTTTATTACTCAAGGTGACTAGGAAGTAATTATGAACAGAAAGAAAGCATGACTAACAAAGCATTACCATGTTAGCAAAACTTAAACAAGTTCAATCAATTATTCATATATTCATGCTCATAAGATCAAGGTTATTAATTAAACATTAAGCACATACCTTAGCAATGTTACCTTTGTCACGTGAAGCGTGAGGATGACCTTGGATGGATCATGATCGATTTTAAAGCTTCTTATTCTCACTATTGAATTGCACATTTGCATCTTGTCTTTGTTTTGATTTCTTCTTCTTGATGTCGCCCATGACTCGCTTGCTAAGTCTTGAGTCATAATTTTGAAATCTGCTACAAACACTAGTGCAAGGTGATACTACAAACCCGACCGGTTTGCGAGCACATCGGCTGGTGCAACAATCCAGCTCAATTTCAGGTTGGCACCTTGTTATTCAAAAGTGAAAACACTACCACTACTATGATAGACACTAAACTACTATTACGATGGACACTAAACAAAATAAGAAAGCAAACAAATGGGTGATCTCCTAGTAGTGCTTTGTTTTAAGTCATAAGCTCGACCCTTGCAGTTGGACTGCAAAAACTTGTGCCTAAGCAATTACGAGCCATGGAATGCTTGTGGTAAACAAAAGCATCCAAAAGCATGCTTTCAAAGGTTTGCTGAAGTAGAGACATAGGATGGTTGCAACTCTCGTAAATGCTAGCAAAAATAGGAAAGAAAGATTCTAGAAATTTCACATAAAATTGTGGATCAGGTGGCTCTTCCAAAATATTACTTATATGCTCGCCACCTAATACTCCTTATTGAACTCCAAAGTTGATTCCCCAAGAATGTCAATAAACCCAACATCTTTGTGCATCATCTCCTGTCCATGAAACTCTACGAATGGATTTTCATCCTCATCCTCCATTAATATGGGGATCCATTGCAACGGCGACTCTTCTTCCATTTCGACATCAATCAGAAGATTTGGATTGTATCATTGGTTTGAATGGTCAAATAGATAAGGAGGGTCATATGGAGGATCAAGATCTATGGTGGTGGATGATTTGATTTGAGGGACACTTGGACGCCCAAACCATGAGATGGATAGAGAAGATGATGATTTGGAGTCAAGGATGCTAGAGATCCTTGTTGGATTGGATGATTTAAGGTGTTTTCATCATTAGATGAGATATCCTCCTCAAATTATATAGCAAATTCCAAAGGATGACTTTCTTCTTCTACAAAGAATTTGGAGTCTTCGTCATAGTCAGGCTGAGCCATCTCATTTAGAGTAGCCATCCTTGCCTTATCTAGAGGGTCTAGGTCTGGTGGTTGTTCGGCAATGGAATTGAATGCACGAATGAAGGGTACAGAGTACTCTTCCCTACCAATTTGAACATCAAGGCTCTTTTTGATAGATCCCTACGACAGCAGGGTAGACCAGGTTGTCCCAAGAATACGTTGAAATAGGTAACATTAAAGACATAGAAATCTAAAAGAGCTTCTACCCCTTCAAGGGAGACAGAAATGAGTTTCACAATCCCCTTACTTTCTAAGGTGTTGCCATATGGGTCTCTAAGACACTGGTTAATTTGGAATCGATGGGCGTTGGGGAAATTCCTAGCTAAATAAGAGCTAGAAATCATGTTCAACCCAACAGTCGGATCATACAGGGCTAAAATATGCCTACCTCTGATTTGACATTTCATTGTAGTGACATGGTAGTCACTGTAGAGTATGTTGTCGGTTGCCTCAACTTCTGCAGTCCATTCATGTCTTAGGATAGCTGAGAGTTCTTGCAAACTCTTTCGGTAAGAAGTTTCATCAGGAGGTTTAGGAGATTGATCGATAGATTGAATTGCATGGATATGGTAATGCCTAGCATTCCCATAATCCTTATACAAATCATCTTCAAATGGCTAAGTCGGGTCATCTCAGTAGTCTGGAGTGGGTTTGGGTTGACTAACTGAGGGTTCATTGTCAACAGGGATGGATGGTTTTTTCTAGGAACTTCTCTCTTTGGGGGAATTCATCATAAACAAAGATGTAGGGGGTATTCTCAAGGATTTTGTTGAGAACCTCCCATCCACCATGCGCTAAAAGATGAAGAAATGCCCCGCCTGACGCATTGTCAAGATAACGAGTGGTCTCCTTATCTAATCCAATATACAAATGTTGTAACAACATTTGATCTAGAATGCTAAGTCGGGTCCTGAATTGGCCAAATTGAACTACTCTAACTATGGGAAAATGCTAAGGTGAACTTAGTTCATAATGCTTCCCATTCTACATCTACACTATCTACGGTGCAGGCATCCCATAGTTTGGCTGCTCCCGTCAAAGTGAACGGAAACAACTTCCACTTAAGGGTGTCATGTGACATGCCTGAAATATTCAAGCATGAACACACTTGCTCGAAATCTCATAAATGTGAATATGGGTTTTCTTTTGCATTACCTGAGAAGGTACACTCCTAAGCTTTGTTGATAAAGCTCGCGTGTAACTCATAACTATCAACCAATATAGGTTGGTATAATAGAGGTGGTTCTAATCATGAACTCCTAGGGGCTGCGAAGTGGAACATAGATAAATTCTCCATACGGAGAGGAATAGAAATCCTAATTCTAGTCTTTAGATAGTAGCTACCGCTCCTTGGCAATGGTGTCAAAAAAGCTTGTTGACACCTCGGGCGGCACACGGAATTAACCATAAGCGCATGACTGTCAATTGTAGCTTTTCACCAAAGGAGTATTCCTAGGGTTATCAAATCCACGAGGAACGTGAAGTGATCTAAAGGCTAGAGGGAAGGATGACTATGGGGATAGAGGTATAGAGGCTAACTACTAGGGTTGGTCCACTACCGTCACTACACTAAGGAATTATATATCCCTAACTTATGCACTGTGAGCGTATGTGTCGGCATGAAGCACAACGAGCTCTATGTATTAAGAACTAGGCCCAACGTGATGGAATACATAGGTTAACAGGGATATCACCAGCTGTCGCTACCACAAGTAACCGAAGGCCTAGCCATATTCAAGGGTAAGCTATAGCGTAAGCACCGTGCTTAATCTACGCACTTACTACTCTAATCCGGATCCTAGAACTAGAGCACTCTAACCAAGCAATGAAACGAACACACAAATAGGAATAAATAAATACTTAGAAATAATAAAGGTTGATAGAATGACCAAAGAAGAAGCGCAGAGTAGAGGTAAGCAGAGGTCACTGACAAGCCCAGCTCCTCTCCAAACTTCATCTCTTCTCCTCTCTAACTCTCTTGTAGGGGAGGCAACTAGCTAGCTACTCACTACATAACTCTAGTAGACTAACTATCAAATGAGCCTGCCTCCCTCTTGAAGTGACCCTAGGGGTTGTTTATATAGGTTGGAGGTGACGAGAGTGCTATGGAAGGTGAGTGGAGTGGCGGGTGCCAGAGTAGAGTGGTGGGCGCCACTCCACAGTGGCAGGCGCCATGCCCAAAGTGGCGGGCACCACTGGATGCTACCTCCTTTCGATCCTATGGCTCCTGCTTGCTCCTGGAGGTGGTTCCCCAAGTTAGTGGAGTAGTTTCACGTGTTAGAACTCTTGTCACATGTTGTAAAGACCACGATCCATGTGACACCCTCATGCAGCCTTGGATGAAACCGACATCAAAACAACACACCAGATGGCTCCTCAGGGCAGTCACATGGATCGGCGATGTGTCCTGACCAGGTAGGGGTGGCGGGCGCCACCTAGGATTGGTGAGCGCCACATAGGAGTGGCAGGCGCCAAGGTGGACGTGGAGGCCAGCACATCATTTTGGCCATTAGTCTCCTCTTGTCCTCCATGTTGCAGGTGTACAAAGTTTCATGCAGATGTCATTTCCTTTAGTTGTGAGCTTGTCTTTGGATGGTGATCATTACTACTAGACTTCCATGTTTTCCAATGCAATGAACCAAGCTTGCCATGGATTCTCCATTGAGTAGAGAGGACTTGGAGCATGTTTGATGGCCATTGGACATATGTGCATGGCGGCCGCCATACATTCCTGGCGGCCGCCATGCCTAGTGAGAAGTTTCTGACACGTTCCATCTCACAATCTTCCAGAAGCCATAACTTTGTCATCTGGACTCCAAATTGAGTGAACCAAAACTCCATTTCATGTATCTCGATGAGCTCTTTAAGATGGAGTAATCAAAATGAGCAATTGAAGTTGTGTTTTTACTATGTGTATTGCCCTAATTCACCTGCACTCACATAATCATCACAACTTGTGGAAATCGTTAGTAATAAACCCTATGACTATGTTTTGTATCACTTATATGACCAAAATAACCATTGTTGATGGCATAAAATGAGGTGTTAAGGACCGTCAACAACCACAAAGTTGACAAACTCAGTGTGGAAGTGGTCTGGAGTACCAAACTAGACAGGGAGCGTTATCTGATCAAGAGGCATAGAGCTTTGTCCTGGTAGCACACCCCAAAATTGAGCTTCATATGGTTTTAAATCTGCTTGAGTCAACTTGAGAGTAGGAAGGCTACTATGAAATAAGATGTTGATGGAGCTACCGCCGTCGATGAGCACACGCTCAAAATGGACACTGTTGATGCATGGGGAAAGAATGAGTGGAAAATGTCCCGACTCGGGGATGGTGGCCTAGCGATCTTTCCTGATGAAAGAGATCTCTCGATGAGACCAAGTGGGGAGCTTTGGGTCGGTGATAAGATTTGGCATTATTGACATTCAGGCATGCCCTTCTGAGGAGCTTATGCTCTCTCTTGGATTTGATCGACACCTTGCCACCAAATATGGAATTAACAACGTCAATTGGGTTGACGTATTGATGATGAGGATCTCGATCTTGGTTGTCGTCATCCTCTTCACGATTGCACCTGTCACAGTTGTCCGTAGCCTTTACAGCATCATCCTAGATGATTTGCTGTGCGTAGATATTCTTGAGGATACGACAATTCTCCATTGTGTGACTGGACCTAGATGGAGTTGACATGGACCCATCAAGGCTTTGTTATAGTCATCCTGGTAATTGCGGCGACCAGTAAATCTCTTGACCATGTTGACTTCATGGTTATTTTCATGGGGCCTATTACCCCTAAAGTCGTCACAGTAGTCATGCGGCCTATCCCATCCTTCATGTCGGTCCTGGTTGTAGTTGTGACCACTACTAAATTTTACCCCTTTTGCCACGCTTTTATGGTGCAACGACACTGATTTGGTTGCAACAAGGGGTTCTCTCGCAACGATTTGAACTTTTGGTTGTGATAGATGATATTCCTGCCACGCAAATTGTATCGTGGCCATAAGTGTGGAGATCGTTGCAAAAACTAGGAGTCGTTGCCACGCAATTCAGATCGGTGGCAATAAGTGTTCACTCTTGCCACGAATATAGTTTCGTTGCTGCGATTTTATTTTTGTTGCAATACTCAAATGATTTCGCAATGCTTTAATTTGTTGGTTGCATTAAAAAGTCACTCTTGCCATGATTGTTTTTTCGTTGCTGAGAATTTTGTTGTCGTTGCAATACTAAGATGATTTCACAATGATTTTATTTGTTGGTTGCAATAAAAAGTGACTCTTGTCACAATTGATTTTTTCCGTTGTTGAGAGTTTTGTTATCATTGCAGTACTAAGATGATTTCGCAACGCTTTTATTTCTTGGTTGCAATAAAAAGGCACTCTTGCCATGATTGATTTTCCATTGCTAAGAGTTTTGTTGCTGTTGCAATACTATAGAGTTAAAATGTTTAATATAACATCAAAAAATAAAAAACACTTCAAATGAGATTCAAGCCTTGAACCACTAAGATTTAGAAGCCACGTACTAACCATATGAACCTTTTGATGTTTGTGTCTTTTGTAGCCACAGCAGGGTATATATAATAATGTAAACGTGTTTAATTACATATTGGAAGCCAGATTAATCTAATACTCGACTCAACCGATCGGTCTTCTCTGCTCTCTATCACGGTCGTCCTTTACATTGCCGGCCCTAATTCTTCCCTGCACTAGGGGCCGGTGATCTCCTCACTGCCCTCGCTAGTGGCCAGTGATCTCCTCGCTGCCTTCGCTGGTGGGCCGGTGTTCCCCTCACTGCTGATGACGTCCTCCATCATCGGCCAGCCAGAGATACGGCGATTGGCCATGGAGTCACACTGCCCTAGCATCGAGATTATTAAGAGCGGCGGTCGGTGGCCACAGCAGCCATCATCAAGCAACGATGGATCACATCGATTAACGAAGATAGTACGTACGTGTTGTGCGTGTGTATACATGAATAATGTTCATTTATGGCTCTTCAGCAAATGCAGTAGCTCTTCTTGTAAAAAAATCAAATGCAGTAGCTTTTCTTGTAAAAAATGGTTTGTGCAGCTTAATTATGATGCTTATTTAGTTAATCCAATTTTACAATAATTTGTGGCCAGATATATATAGATTCATATATTAAATGAGATCATAAAAAGTTTTGGTTTATTTATGTCATCAGAACCATTGAATACATATAGATGTTATTTTGTTGTTTTGATTGTAGCAACTAAATGTCGTGACCCCTCTCTTTGAATTATCTCATGTCACAGGAAAGTTGAGCTCGTGACATTATTATGGCAACACATGATGATGATGATTGGAGTTGGATGTCGTTGTCTCGGTTATCAGCTCAGTGGCAAGCTGGACTTGACAAATATATTAATTCAATTTTTGAAGGTACATATGCATTAGAAACAACAGCTTGTCCATGTTCAAGGTGTCGTGGAGTCATGTGCAAAACAAAATCCAAGGTTCAAATGGACTTGACAAATAAAGGGTTTGATGAGAACTTTGTCAAAGAAAAAATTAATGCTCAATCTAGGAGGAATAATGATGATAGGGTTCTGAATGATGAAGGTCTAGATGATGCATCAGCTGCCACTAATCTGGTTTCTTCTATAATTCGAGGTGCATGCAGTGGTAATGACAAGGAAAAGCCAAATGAGAGTGTGAAGAAATTTTTTGATTTGTTGAAAGAAGCACAACAAGAGTTGGCACCAGGGTCCTCGCTTACCAAGTTATCTTTCATGGTCAGGCTCTTTCAGCTTAAGTGCATGAGTGGATGGAGTAACCAGTCCACAAGAAAAGCAATTGAACTATTCTCAGATGGGTTCCCCCCAGGACATTGTATCCTAGACACTTATGAGAAAGCACGAAAGGTTATCCGTGATCTTGGCCTCACATATATGTAGATCCATGCTTGTTTGAATGATTGTGTGTTATTCCATGGGAAATTTGCTGATCTGGATGAGTGTCCAATATGTGGAGAGAGTAGGTGGAAGAATGTTGTCAGAAATTCTTATGATATTGATGAGCATAGTGAAAGTGGTGGAACAAAGAAGAAGAAGCGCACTCCTTGCAAAATTCTGAGGTATTTTCCACTTATTCCTCGACTACAAAGATTATATATGTTAGAGAAAACATCATCATTGATGCGGTGGCACAAGGAACACTTGATCCGTTATGGGAAAATGCGTCACCCAGTAGACTCAAAGGCATGGCATCATGTGAATGCGAAGTATAAGAAATTTGATGAAGATGCACGTAATGTTAGGCTAAGACTTGCATCAGATGGATTTAATCTGTTTGGGATGTTGAATGTTAATTACTCATGTTGGCCTGTGATATTGATTCCTTATAATTTGCCTCTTTGGTTGTGTTTGAAACAACCTTACTCGATGATGTCGATGTTGATACGTGGTCCTAAATCTCCTGGAATGAACATTGATGTATATTTGCAACCTCTGATCGATGAGCTGCTTGAGTTATGGAATAAAGGAGTTCTATCATGGGATGAGAAGGAGAAGAAGAATTTTACTCTACGTGCAATACTGTTATGGACAATTAATGATTTCTGCGCATATGCTATGTTATCTGGTTGGAGCACAAAAGTCAAGTTCGCTTGTCCTTACTGTCACACGCATACTGATTACTTATGGTTAAAATATGATTCGAAGCATTGCTACATGGGATATCGCCGATTTTTGCCCACGAAGCACAAGTGGCGAATGAACAAGGTGAGCTTTGATAACAAGGTTGAAACCAGGGAAGCTCCACTGCCACTTAGTTGTCAGCAGATGAAACAAGATTATGAGAGTTTTCCGCAAGTGACTTTTGGAAAGGATACTAGGAAAAGAAAGCAACGTGATGAAGAAAATAGATGGCACAACTGGAGGAAGAAGAGTATTTTTTTGAGCTTCCTTTACGGGAATCTTTGCTTGTCCGACATAATTTGGATGTCATGCATATTGAAAAGAATATATTTGAGAGCTTACTAGGGACATTGCTTGAGTTAGAAGGCAAATGCAAGGACGGTGAAAAGGCTTGTCTTGATATGCAACATTTGGGTATCAGGAAAGATCAGCATCTGGTGCTCGAAAAGGGTAAGTATACCTTGCCACCAGCGTTATACACTCTTGGTATGGATGACAAGCAAACTCTATGCAAATGTTTACATCGCGTAAAGTTTCCTGATGGTTATGCCGCAAATATTAGGAGATGTGTGGACATCAATGGTTGCAAGATTTCTGGTCTAAAAACTCATGATCTCCATGTAATTCTGCAAAAACTTTTGCCCTTAGTAGTGCGCAACATATTGCCTCAAGAAGTGGTGATTCCAGTGGTCGAGATAAGTAGATTCTTTAACTCACTATGTTCAAAGGAATTGGAGATTTTAGAAATTGAAAAATTGAGCACTTCGATTAAGGAGACCCTTTGTCGATTGGAGAAGATTTTTCCTCCTGCTATTTTTGATATTATGATGCACTTACCAGTTCACCTTGCTGATGAGGCCATACTTGGAGGCCCAGTGTGCTATAGATGGATGTATCAGGTTGAGAGGTACCTTCATACTCTTAAAGGTTATGTGAAGAATAAAGCCCAACATGAAGGTTCAATTGCGGAGTGTATATATCTGAGTGTCTCGCATTTTGCTCTAACTTCTTTGATAATATTAGTACTAAGCTTAATCATTCAGAGCGTCATGAAAGCGCAGCTGCTAGTGAACCGCCATGTGGCCTAAGTATATTTGGGAGGCTTGACTACAGTAGGAAAGGAAGTATTATCGAGATCATTTCTGATATAGACGTCCAAAGGATGAGGCATTACATATTATCCAACTATGAAGAGGTGTCATCATGGATAACGTAAGCTATATTTTAATTTTGATTTTTATATGGTGCTCATTAATAATGTTTCAAATTTATATGTAACTAATGCTAGTATTTTCTATTATTATGGGAACTGTGCATATGAATGAGCTGAAAAAAATTAACCACAGGAATGTTGAGAAAAGACACAAGGACATGTTCGTATCATGGTTTGAGCGTGAAGTGAGTCGTCTCCCCCTAATATGTTTAACCATACTTTCTTGTTGACTTGTTAATTTATTAGTCCTTAATATATTTTAAAAATGATATGGTTATTGCAGATTACGTCACTGCATGCAAGAGGGGCCATAGATGACATGATTTATTTTCTATCTCGCTGTCCAGATCGTCGGGCTCGTGTGTTCAACAGGTGTTTCATAAATGGATTCCTTTTCCGAGTCTCTTCTGTAGAGAACTTCTTAACTACTCAAAAATAGTGGTGTATATGTGAAGGGAGATTGAAGTACAAGAAACATGGACTGGTATGGCATGCTTAGGAAAATCATCTACCTCGATTTTCCTGGCGAGAAGGAAATAATGTTGTTCCAATGTGCATGGTTTGATGTCCCTACAGCAAGTATGAGCAAATATAGAGGGTATAGTAAGGATAAATTTGGTGTCATCGATATTGATATGACTCAGTTTAGGTATTCAGATGAACCTTAGATCCTAAGCACACAAGCGGAGCAAGTGTTTTATGCGGCGAACCCAAAAAACCAAATTGGTGCAGTGTGCTTAGAGTTCAACCTAGAAACCTATTTGCCATGTCTGAAGGAGAAGGTATTGACCAGGTGTGCGAGCTTGATCTGGATTCAGTTGTTGTTGGAGTGGAAGATATGGTTCTTGAACAGCAAAATGAAGATGTCAGCACTTGGAGTATGTTTGGCATTGACGGTGTTACTATTGATGTTTCTGTTCCTGATCAGATTCATGCAACACCAATGACTGAACCTGTCAATGACCTATTTGATGATGATGAAGAGCTAGATGACACTTACACTGCTGACGGAGTCGTCCATCAATTCTTGACTACTGGAGAAGATTTAGATGTTGATTTTTTTGTGTAATAATTTAAACAAGAGATATTAGCATTGCTTTTGTGTAATATTTGAAAAATTAACTATCAGCTAGTAGGTGTAGTAGATAATTTATGTTTACTATGATTCGTAAATAAATTTGAAGAAATGAAGTAGAACTCATAGCCAAGCTCTAGCACTTTACAGAGGAAAAGTGAAAAAAGTCACCACAGCTTAGGTGGCCACATAATTATTTTAAGCATACAATTTATGACACAGACAATAGTTATATAAAACATTAGTCATAGTGGTTCCAAGCAACAAAGCCATCACCACCTCACTTGCCAACATAGTTCCTACAGTTTTCTTAATTAAAGTGGAACACATGCATGACAACAACCACTGACATTTCAAGTGGCTGTAGATCCACATAATACCAACTGTCTTCCTACTAGCAAAAGCCTTACTACTCTCAAGTGAGCACCTACTGACATCAGAGCAACCACTTGCATTCACTTATTTATGATACAGCAAAGGTCGTCCTACCAGACAGCCAACCATGGACTTCAGTTCTTTCGCTTGTACTTGGCCTTGATCTTGTAGTAGAGGTCATCAAAGATGAAGTCAATGTCTTTCTTTGACTCCTTGGCATAGCTACGTGCATTGTCATCAATGCACGCCATTGCCTCGTCCTTAGCGCACTTGATCGCCCACTACAACCTCTCTATGTTCTCTGGTGGGTGATGCTCCATGCAGACACATCTTCCTCAACAAAGTCAAGCTGAAAATTAGTTGATAGTAGTACAAAAGACAATTAGTAGATATGAATGATGAAATCAGCTGTTGATCAACAAAACAAGTTGTAGTGATACAATACAGACTAGTCAAAATAAAACTTATAATGCATTCTAGAGCAATTCTAGATACAATATAGACTAGCCAATTACAAAACTAAATAGATTGCATCATTCTAGAGCATCATTCATGAGTTCAAATTGGTACGGGCCGTACCAGCTGCCAAACAAAATTCAGTTGGACCATACTACAAAATAAAATAAAAAACACATTGGCAATGCTAACATTCATGAGTTGAAATGGGTACTGGCCGTGCCAACTGCCAAACAACCAAGTATAATAACTGAAAATTATATAACACTGGCATGCTTTTTTATCTACTTGGCACTGCACAAAGATAATGAGTCTTGATATGTAAAATTAACACGAGACTAACTTTGATAAGATTAAATTGATGACTATGACAGAAGAGCGCCATGAGTTCTTTTCAGCAGTGTTGTTTGAGTAAAATGTTTCAGTAAACCAGCAACTAAAAGCAAATTACTACATTCCACTAAGATGATGGGTATTGAACTACATCATAAAGCATGCAATTCAGAAAAGGTATTAAACTATCCAATTCAGAATAGTTATTGTCACAAGACAGAGTAAAACACATGTATCCAATGCTTGACACACAATAAGTGAAATCAATGCTAGATGAACTGAAATTTCAGGATGAAGCTCATAGCACATTCTAAAATAATTAAGCAGCTAAACACCAAGATACTCCAGCTAAGAGCTTCAGGAGCTAATAACTAGGAAACAATCTAAAATAATTGACACAGAACATTCGTGCAGAGAGTATATGTGTTGAACAATTGGTGATTATTAGCATTTCAGAAACATCATCCCAACACCGCGGCCATGCCTGCTGCTCGTGCAGCCATGGGCGGCAACGGCGCAGCCCCATCGCCCAAGCGACCCGCCGCAGCCACGTCCGCAGCAGGCACAATCCCCCCCCCCCACTACCTCTAACCCTAGACGATGCTACAGATTCGACTATATTTCATGGAGGGAGCAGGACGGGGGATTTTCATACCTTCTTCTTCTGCTTGGATGCGGATGCCCCCCCCCCCCCGTCGATGGCCTTCTTGGCAGAGGCGGATTCCTTCTTCATGGATGCAGATGTTGCCCCCCCCCCCCGTAGGGGGATCCCTTCTTCTTCGACGTGGGCGTCGCCCCTTTGGTGGTGTTCTTCACTACGGCGGATCTGTTCTTCTCAGTGAGCGCCAGTGCTCACTCTGCACCCTTCTTCTTCCCGGCGGCGGCAGCGGCGGCCCTCTTCTCAGTGGCGGCCAGCGCGACCTCGGAGTCAGAGTCGGAGTCGACGAGGTTCAGAACCTTGGGCGCGCGTGTACAATGTTGAACTGATTCAGTGGCGGCGGTGAACTGGCCACGCTCGTTGCTGGCTTGCATGCGCGCGTGCAAGCTGTGCTTGCTGCCAGCCATGGCGAAAACCTTGGGCGCACCTCCGTTGTCGCTTTGGATTCAGCTTCACCTCGCAGCCGTCACTCGGGTGGGGGAGGTGGGGGATTGGTGAATGACTGGATAGGGTAGGGAGGCAAGATGTCCATGGAGACGACTTGTATATTGCGCAGTGGGCCGGCCCATTTAACTACTTCCAAGCTACTGTGTTTGATGCCCTCAAAAATAGCACCACCTTGCCAGTTTGGATATATGAAACACAGGTTAAAAGCTCAAGGGAGGCAGCCACTTTGAACTCCTTGTTATACATGTCATCTAATACTAGTTTGGGTCTGCTTGGGCCTGTAAGTTTTGCTGGGCTCCCTTCTTGGGTTGAGCCTAGTGAGTCAACTGGCCCTATGCAGCCCAACTAGAAATATTTTTTAATTTTTAAACAAAAACCTAACACTTGTTCACTTTTTTTACAAAATTTATCTATAAATTTTTAAACAATACACTTTGATTATTAACGCTACTATCAATACTACATACTATACCATAACCACTAGTATCACAAACGGCTACAACTAGTAGTTTGAGTACGATGCAACTATCGCTACTGCTATTACTACAACTATGACTACTACCAAAACTACTGTTGACGGTCCTTAATGCTCACATTTAACTGTCAACTAATCATGGAAAAGGATCTAAATGGAACCAACACCTAGACTTAGGGTTTTATCTGACAGAATTCCACGAGTTTTGGTGTTTGTCTATTTCTACAGGGGGTTATTAGGAAATGCGGAAGAAAGACCCACACGTCGGGTTTACATAGAGATATTAATGTGCCGCGCAATTTTCTACCATCTAGAAGACTCCAGAAGCCACGGGAAGGAAGCGGAGGCCGAACGGGGCCAGGCACTGGGCGCCCGCCCAGTTGACCTGGGTGCCCGCCCCCTCCTAGAGTCCAAACAGGACTCTCTTTCGGGATATTGCTCCACCGACCTAAAGGATCGAGGATAACCGTTCAATCAATGTCGGTTTGATCCAACGACCCATATTCACTTGAACGGACTATAAAACCAGACCCCCTGGCCCCTGGAGATCATACCTCTTCTACAGAATCAAAGCTAGGGTTTCAATTCTTCATCCAAGTAGAGAGGATCCCTCTAGTTCTTCTAATTCTACCTCTAGTTCATCTAGATCTAGTTCTAGTTCCTCTAGTTCTAGTTCTAGTTAGTTCTAGTTGTAATCTAGAAAATAGGGAGAGAGAAGAGGAGAGCGGCGGAGGAGCCGGATCTGTCGGATCTTCCTCAACATTGTACTTTTGCAGCAACTGGTTCGTTCTTCGTCGCTCTCCAGGTTCTTCAATTCATAATTCCTGAGTTCTTTAATTACTTTTATTTACATTCAAGTTATTTATTGGATTCCCGCTTGCATCAAGTGCTCTAGTCTTTATAACGCTAAAGTAGTAATTAATAGATTAGACGTGGTGGTTAGTCTTGCAATTACCTGGAATTGCACTCAGTCCTGCGGATTGTTGTGGTAGCCTTAGGATAGTGAGAGCCCTAACGGTTGACGTATTCCACCTCGTTCGGATCGGTGTTTGTAGGACCGTAGTCAGACCTTCCTAGCCCCCTTCTCATCTCTTTCTGTGGTTAGTGCTATGATGTCCCGATATAAATAATCTTGAAGTAATTCTTAATTCTTAGATCAACTAGAGAACTCTCAGGAAACTTCCTCTCTTCGCACCAAAAATAATTATATAGTTATCCTTGGGCGATCTTGGATCCTAATTAGTACACTCACGTTCCCTGTGGAAAATCGATACTCTGGAATACTCCCGGGTGAAAGCTACATCGGTATCCGTGTGCTTGCGGATTTTTCTGTTTGCGTTTAAAATACCCAACAAGCTTTCTGGCGCCGTTGCCGGGGAACGGTAGCTGTGCTAGTTTCGAACCAAATCGTCCGTGTATCCTTTTTCTTTTCCTTTTTTACCACACTCACCTTATTATTTTCACCATACCACATGGATTTCACTCTAAGCATTAATGAGCATGGAATTTATTTCATAGCCACTTCATTTACTCCATGCTCATATGCAACATCTTCCCAATCCATTGGTTTTTCCAACATCACCACATTCGAGATCTCCAACCCCCACTTCCTTTCTATTTATAAAAACTTTAAAAGGGCGGTTGTCGATGCATATGTCTATAATAAATTTTGCAGATCTCGTTGAGTTGATCTTGATATAGGTCAGCGTTGGAGGGGAAACCACTTCGCTGACATAAATTAATGGTTTCCCAAGGACAAGCTTAGTGTCCTAAATCAAGCACTGATCAGATTGTAACATGAGCTTTTAATTATTTGCAACATTACCTTGTGTTTTGAGCATATAAGGATAATTGTAGAAAAATTCCTTCGGGTATTCTTGTCACTAACCTTTCCACGATTGGAGCAAGAAGATCGGATGAATGACAAGTACAAGGTATGTCCAACCAATCATCATACAACATTGAATTAAATTCATCCAAACTTGAATTTTGCAAAATTCAAGCTTGGGGGAGTACTTTACATAAAAACATCCTTTGCCATGTTGCTATGTTGGTTGTCCCTACCTTTGAGACATGCTCAATTTATTAAATACTAATCACACTACTTCATCTCCACTTGAGTAGATCTCTGTAAATGCTCTCATGCTACCTTTATTTGCTTTAGTATATGTCCAGGTTTGGAGTAGTTTCATTTATCTCTTAATTAAGCATGGTGCTTAGTTTAGGAATGATGATCTTACTTCCAAAGGATTTTAAATTAAGCATGAAGCTTAGGTTAAAATGCCCTCCTAAATCAAATTAGATATGGTGTCTAGGTTGTTTTTTGAGCCGATAGTATGCTATAGTAGATACTGGATATGATTATGGACTAACCCCTACAAGAAAACTTTCAATATCGACCTAGGAAGTCCTGAGATAAACTCACATTGGAGACAAAGAGAGAGACACATGAAGTTTAACAATTTACACAAGGAAGGCATAGCTCATAAGAGATGATCCATGAAGGGTGCCACAAACACGATGGACAACCGCTAAGAAAGGAAAGCTTCCACAAGGCGATATTGTGCCATCACTCTTCAAGTAAAGTAACATCTTAAGGTACTTGACTATCACTTTTATAAGGTTCTCCTTGGTTCTGGCGTTCACATGAATAAAAGAGACAAACATGTATGATTTATAACTCTAGATTAACCAGCCCAATCGATTCAACATGTTTAGTCCTTCCACCTTTGTGATTCCACACTCCTAATCATATAAGCTAAAATGTTGCACATTCAATCTTTGGAAGATATAAACAAAACATAAATATAGATATATTATCTTTCCATTAGGTTGAGCGATCTGATCTCACAAATGTTTTAAATGCTACACTCATGATCTTATTATCTATCAACTTTGTCTTGCTCACTATGCTTGAGGTTAGAGAAGAACAAATACACTTTTGGTTCTGTTGGTGTTTTCCACCAACAGGGCCCATGCACTTGATCTCTGCCTTGTCTCTATGAGCAGGTACACTTCGAGCAAAGAATGAAGGACTTTTACAACTCCTAGACTCCACCAAGTGAAGAACCTAGATATACGAGCATAAACACACTCGAGATACTGGATACTCATGCAATCACTGCCCTGAGATGCTTGAGGATGTAACTACTAGAGTAACCACGTTGTGGAAGTAATTACTGACCTTCTGCCGGTCAAGAGAGACAATCCAGGACGCCCCGTCATCCCGATCTCCATCGGCATGGTGGACTTCCTAGAAGCACTCTGCGACTTTGGCTCCAGCGTCAACATTATGCCCAGGGTACTCTATGAAGATTCTTTACACATCCTTTACTAGAAACAACCATGTGTTTGCAGCCTGCAGATCGGACGCTAAGTTTCCCAAAGGGAATATTGAAGAACCTCTGCGTCCGAGTTGGTACCTTGTACGCCCCAGCAGACTTCGTGGTGATAGAGACTGGTACTGATGAGAGGGCACCCATCATCTTAGGGAGGCCATTCCTGAACACCTCAGGAGCTTTCATCTACGCTAGTACTGCCAAGATCAGTTTTTACATCAAGGGAAGAAAGGAGATGTTTTTCTTCAAGAACAAGACTACACAAATCTCAGAGCATTCCCGACATGAACCAAGGAAGAGGACCAACAGGAGGGACAGGAACAAGCAAATGTGGACCAAGTCAACTAAGATGGTCACTGCAGTTCAAGGAGGTCAAGATTGTCGATTTAAGTCACCGTTTCTTGATCAAGAAGGACGATCCTGGTGTTCCAAGCATCGAATGCACAATCAACGCATATTCTTTTCAGAAGACACTCTACGACGCCGAATCTGACGTCAACATAATGACCGCAGTCACTTATCAGCTCCTGCATGGAACCATGCCCCTAAAACTGACATACATTCAGCTCCAGATGGCAGATTAGACATTCCGAAAGGTTGAAGACAAGTACGATCCACTCATCATTCTTAGGAGACCGTTCCTCAGCACCGTTAAAGCAATCATCTACATTTGGAACTAGAGAAGTCTACATGCACTTCAAATCTAAGAAGGTACGCCACTGTTTTACTGACCCTAACTATATAGTTGAAGACTCTAAGCAGGTCAGGACAAGAAGGAGACGACGCAACCGCAACCAGAGAAGGCAAAATCATCAAGGACGGATGGGTAGATTATGATGCAGAAGTTGTAAGGTCTGAAGACATACAGCTTGAACAGAACTATCCTGAGGAGACCATAGCACCGAGTCAGGTGTGTAGAGAGAAGATAACTATACACGAAGAGGAGGCGCCGCCGGAACCACCGACTACGCCATCCAGCGAATCCCAGGACGACTGAGAAAACAGAAAGTCTCGTTCAGAGGACTTAAAAAACACCGAACGCCTTTCCAAGAGGTAAACTTGGTAGTTATCTTTTTCCTTTCAATTATTTTAAAATAGTTTGCTTAGTTAATCAGGTTCATATCATCTTGAAAAGAAAATAAAAATGTTAAAAAATAGTAAGCCCCATGTGAGTATGCTCATGGCATAAAACCCATAAGTACATTCACTGTGGTGGCATAAAAATGAAATAAATATATTCCTGTCCTATAAAAATAAAATTATAAAAATAAAATTATGATCCCGCTAATGAGTAACATTTATTGAGGAGCCTCAACATGATAAAGGCTAGATATTTATGCTAACACTTAACTAGTTCCACAAAACTTTGTTGTCTATTTGAGCTCCACAGAATTCAAGGATCAAAGAAGACTAGCAGACGGAGGACATCCTAATCGCTGTCACGGTGCTGCCAACATTCAAATACATCTCCACCACCTGCTATCTGCATCACAAGGAATTACGTCAAAATCCAGCTTGGGGGAGAGCACTCCCATTTATCCAGCTAAGTGTTCTACTCATCTTTATACTTTACTCAAATAATAAAAATATGCATAATCATAAAAACCCAAATAAAGATTTTGTGCTTATATATATTTGCTTAGTTTGCTTAATAAATAAATAAGTAAAGTTTGCTATGAACCCTCAAGATAAGCTCTCACATGGAAATGATGAATAGTTGCTCTGCCATGTACCTAGTTTTCAAGTTTAAGCTTTCTCTCAAGTTTAGGCATAACTGTTATTAATTAAGATTTGCTCTAAACCTGAACTTGTGGGAAGAGTACTTCATCTGAAGTCTAAGTCGTTAACGGATACGATGTGGGAAGGTTGAGCTATTGTTTATCTCTTCCTAGAGATGCTAGAATTCTGGAGAATTTTATCTTTGAAAATCTTTAAAATAACACATGATGAGTTCCTGTATGATGAGAGTTTAAATTCCTACCACAGCCATATATACATGCTTGCTAGACTTTGAGCCACACATTTACTTTTTACTACTTATGAGCATTGAGTGTGGTCAAGCTGTGTAGAACCTTAGGAGCTTGTCATGTGGTTAAATCAAGATTCACTTGCACGTTCACTCATACATGCTGCTTCTACTCTGGAAGTACGCATCCACATACATCCACTCATTTCCATCTCCAGAACCATCCAAAAATATTCTACTCCTAATCCGGGAGAGAATAGCCAAAAACATTCTCCTATTCCTGTTTTTCCCTGTGAAATAAATGCTCAAGATATTTTGGTTACTACCACTTGCTACATTATTCTAGGAGGATGAGTGCTCTGAAAAAAAAAGTGAATACGAGGAAATAAAAAGGGGCAAGTGTCCGGAACCTCGAAGAAAAGAAAAAGTGAGACGAGAGGTAAAAATGGACAAGTGCCGACAGTAGAATTAGGGGTACAAGATACCCACCTAAGAGAAAAGAAAAAAAAGGAAAATATAGAGCATCTCATTCTCCTCAAAAAGTTTCAAAAGAGCAAGAAAGGTATATATCCCCTCAAAAGAGCAAAAGTAGAATTAGACTTTCACCATTATCACCATTTATTCGCCACACATGCACATCTTGATTTGACTTATTGACTTGTTTCTTTGGATCCATGGTTTGACTATGCAATAAATGTCTTCTAAGTATGTATTAGCTGTCTCCCACCTATGAGCTCCAGATATCAAAACCTTATTAGAGTAGGGTGAGAAAGAAGGCAATGCCACTATACCTCATACCAAAAATACCACATACTTTGAGAGAAGGCCTACACCATTACTGCCTTGGTAAGGATCTAGAAATACCACAAAAGAGAGACTAGAGAGAGTCATACAAGGAATCTCTGAGTTTTATTTGAAAATCTGCAAAAACTCCAGAGCTATAGTTAATCGAAGAACAAGAGACATGGTGTTTGACTAGACCGTTCTATCTTTTAACTGCTCAAGGCACAAGTGATGGTTACAAGCCCCATGGTGGAAGGTAAAATGAGTAAGTTTAAATCTTAACAGTTTACCCTAACCTAGAGATGAGATCTTGTTTGAACGCATGTGTATCTTCAAGGCATGAAACCACTGCAGAAACTCTTGAGTTCATCTTTGCTCAGGGACGAGCAAAGGTTAAGCTTGGGGGAGCTTGTTGACGGTCCTTAATGTTCACATTTAACTGTCAACTAATCATGCAAAATGATCTAAATGGAACCAACACCTAGACTTAGGGTTTTATCTGACAGAATTCCACGAGTTTTGGTGTTTGTCTATTTCTGCAGGGGGTTATCAGGAAATACGGAAGAAAGGCCAACATGTCGGGTTTACATAGAGATATTAGTGTGCCACGCAATTTTCTACCATCTAGAAGACTCCAGAAGCCACGGGAAGGAAGCGGAGGCCGAACGGGGCCAGGCACTAGGCGCCCGCCCAGTTGACTTGGGCGCTCGCCCCCTCCTAGACTCCAAACAGGACTCTCTTTTGGGATATTGCTCCACCAACCTAAAGGATCAAGGATAACCGTCCAATCAATGTCGGTTTGATCCAACGACCCATATTCACTTGAAGGGACTATAAAACCAGACCCTAGCCCCTGGAGATCATACCTCTTATACAGAATCAAAGCTAGGGTTTCAATTCTTCATCCAAGTAGAGAGGATCCCTCTAGTTCTTCTAGTTTTACCTCTAGTTCATCTAGATCTAGTTCTAGTTCATCTAGTTCTAGTTCTAGTTCCTCTAGTTCTAGTTCTAGTTAGTTCTAGTTGTAATCTAGAAATAGGGAGAGAGAAGAGGAGAGCGGAGGAGGAGCCGGATCTGTCGGATCTTCCTCAACATTGTACTTTTGCAGCAACTGGTTCGTTCTTCGTCGCTCTCCAGGTTCTTCAATTCATAATTCCTGAGTTCTTTAATTACTTTTATTTAGATTCAAGTTAGTTATTAGATTCCCGCTTGCATCAAGTGCTCTAGTCTTTATAACGCTAGAGTAGTAATTAATAGATTAGACGTGGTGTTTAGTCTTGCAATTACCTGGAATTGCACCCAATCCTGCGGATTGTTGTGGTAGCCTTAGGATAGTGACAGCCCTAACGGTCGACGTATTCCACCTCGTTCGGATCGGTGTTTGTAGGACCGTAGTCAGACCTTCCTAGCCCCCTTCTCATCTCTTTCTGTGGTTAGTGCTCTGATGTCTCGATATAAATAATCTTGAAGTAATTCTTAATTCTTAGATCAACTAGAGAACTCTCAGGAAACTTCCTCTCTTTCCACCAAAAATAATTATATAGTTATCCTTGGGCGATCTTGGATCTTAATTAGTACACTCACGTTCCCTGTGGAAAATCGATACTCTGGAATACTCCCGGGTGAAAGCTACATCGGTATCCATGCGCTTGCGGATTTTTCTGTTTGCGTTTAAAATACCCAACAACTACTACTATCCACCACTACTGTTACTAACTACCACCACTACCACCACCACTACTACCTACTACTACTACTACTACTACTACTACTACTACTACTACTACTACTACTACTACTACTACTACTACTACTACTACTAAAACTACTACTACTACTACTACTACTACTACTACTACTACTACTACTACTACTACTACTACTACTACTACTACTACTACTACTACTACTACCACCACCACCACTAAACACTACTACTCGTACTCACTACTACTACTATACTACTACTACTAGTACTACTACTACCCACTAGTACTACTCACTACTACTACCTTATCGAGTATGTTGCGTGCCATGCCATATGCCATCGCGTGTCTAGTTTAGTCATCATGATCAAGTGCCATGGATGCCATGCCGTATGTGACATCTTGTCCTATTGATGACGGTACTTTCACTATGATTTTTTGGGGATAACTCCAAGCCACTAAGTAGTGACATAGGTACAATTCACTTGGTTCCACATGTACATGTCATTATTTGGATGCAGGTGGAAACAACCACAAATCAAGCCTGATCAAGCTCAAATGAAGCAAAGATGATCAAGAACCAAAACCACCATATATCAACAAAACATTGGAGATGACAAGTGGAGACAACATGTGGAGCAAGGTGGTGGGCCAACCCCCCAAAGTGTAGGTCGGCCGACCTACATTTGGTGGGGCTCCACCTGGCCCACACTCCCACCGACATCAGCATCTTCTAGAAGATTGGTGGGACCCACATGGAGGCAATAGGTCAATCGACCGACCTGTCATGTGGGCCCACCTTGAGTCGGTTCACTCTCACCGACATCCCCATGATGAACATGTGATGGAAATTTCCAACCATTGATCATATGGCGGTTCCAAGGTCAGTTTGATCCAACGGAGGAGAAGAAGGAGCACACGGATCACTGACGTGGTGCTGGAGTAGCCCATACTCCATCTCCCCTATAAATACCCCCTTAGAGAGCCTAGTTAATCATGATGAATATTAGGAAGAGCTACTCTTAGCTAAGTGTGAGAATAGAGGGAAGAGAGTGAGGAGTTCCTCGAGGACGTGTCCCGGCTTCTCGGGAGTCTTCTTCCTTGAGCGCCTCAGTGGATGCTTGTCTTCTAGTAAGTCTTCTTTCTAGTTGCCTTTCATCTGAGTACTTTTAGTATTTACTTTGTCTTAGTTTATTTTAAGTATACAACCGGCCTATCTAGTACATTGCTTTGCCTTGTGTGAAGTGCTCGAAACCTTACCTGGGTCTAGAGTAGTAGAATTAGTGTAGATGTGGTGTCTAGACTAAGTCTGCCCTTGTGGACTTCTTGTCGCACCTAAAGAATGCCAGCAGCGAAGCGTGACATGCCTCTGCTGGACATTAGGAGTTCTCTTCGGTGTGTTGTTAGGCAAGTTGCAAATAATAGTTGGCCTACATGGTAGCTGCCTAGGGAAGTGTTTCGCCACACCCTTTTCACCTATCGGCCACAGTAGGAAGGGAGTTAACTCTCAAGTATACTTAGAATAGCTAAGCCAGAAGCCAAATACTAGAAATACCTCTCTACCCAATCCTAAGCCCTTTGATCATCATCCGACGACTCAATTGGTCTAGTTATTCCACTTCTCATTCCCCATGGAAAATACGATACCTAGAATACTCCTGGTGAAGTGCTACATTGACCACTTTCCGCTTGTGGTAAAATTGTTTGCCACTTAGTGTCACACAAGCATTTCTAGTGTTGTGCCAAGGACTGACAACCTTAGGTAGTGATGCTAAGAAGAGTCAACAAGCATTTTTGGCACCGTTGCCGGGGAACGACAGCTGGTCAACTATACTCAAAGTCATCAAGTTATCCTTGTTTGATTAGAACCTTTACCTATCCCATGGATCAAACAACCCTCTTTGAGTACGCTGCTCCATCGGGCGCTGAGCTGGAGCCGCCTAGTTCTTCTCAGGCCATTTTGGCCGTTCGTTATAAGCTTCGCCCAAGTCTCATAGCGATGGTTCAGGAGAATCCCTTTTTATGAGAAGGAGATGAAAATCCCTATACTCACCTACGTGATTTCGAGCAGCTTTGCTCGTGCATTCACATCCAAGGGATGAGGCGAGTTACCCTTAAGTGGAAGCTCTTCCCGTTCTATTTGATGGGAAAACACAGACGGTGGTACTCTCGCTATGTAGGTAGTGTAGACGGAGAATGGGAGAAGCTGCAAGCCAAGTTTTGCCTGAGCTACTTCCCCATTTCCCGTGTGGCTCATCTCCGTAGAGAGATCCTAAACTGCAAGCAAGAAGAGAAGGATCTCTAGGTGTGGCTTGGGCGCGAATCATAGACTTAGCATCCTCAGGTCTAGACTTAGCCATAACCGGCTTGCCAACACTAATGCAGCATTTCTATCTCAGTCTTAGGCAAAGTTCCGCACAATTCCTTGATCTAACCTCAAGGGGAGCATTCCTTCATTTACCCATTAGTGAAGGTAGGGTGGTCCTAGCAACCATACTAGACAACACCCCCTACACTTATGACCATAGTGATGCCCTTGAGGAAAACCAAGCCCCTAGGGACAAAACCTTGTCAGCCGACGCTACAGTAGCCACATCACAAGCTGTCGAGCCTGAACCACAATCCCAAACACCTCCGAGAGAAGAAGTGATTCATCCCTTGGAGTATCCTCTTAACATCGAGACAGTTCTTTTCACCGATCATGGCAACGTTTCGAAACAACCTATGCAAAAGAGAAACCACAACGCTCCAAAAGAGCAAGTATCGTCTCACATAGAGGCTTATTACCTCAAAGCAACTGATCAGGAGCTCATGACCGCTATGAGCAGAGAATGGTTGAAGGGGTCAGAAGCATCGTCTGATGTTATCAGACTTCTCTCCTATTTCACAACCATTCGTTGTCTCATAAGCAGGACTCCTGTGGATTCTCTTTATGACCCCACCGTAGGAGCATCTGTAATGTCTAAGAATTTAGCATCAACACTCCTAGGCGAGGAACCAATAGTTCCGACCAAAAAGTTTCTCAAGTTACCATCTAGAGAATTGGTCGAGAGTTGCGGCCTTGCACAGAATGTGTCTGTTGTCATTAACAAAGTCCATGTCCTCTTAAATTTCTACATCTTTGATGTAGAGGACATCGACCTGTTAATTGGGCACCCACTTATGAAATTCATTGACGGATTTCATAGTGGGCACCTCAAGGGTCAGATAGGGAAGAATCTAAACCTGTCCATTCCCTATGTCAGCTCTATTAATGCCAAAATCGAGCCGAACCCCGAAACTGATCTAATAGAGGAGGTGATGGTAGCCACTCACCTAGAGGCATCACAATCAAATCTAGAGGAGGAAGCTAAGGATTACATCGAAGAGCTAGAAACAGAACTAGATGAACCACTAGAGCTAGATGAATTCGAGCCACCACCTAAGCCCTCCATAGAACATAAGCCACTTCCCCCTAGGCTTAAGTATGTCTTCCTTAACGGCGATAGGGATAGCCCTATCTTCATTAGTGTCGACGAAAGCTAGTCGGCAGTCTACCTTGGGGTATACCCACGGTAGTAGTTTATCGGTAGACGGTGCGCAAACTACGAACTCGATGGTGACGCAAGACACGGACAAGCTTTTTATCCAGGTTCGGCCGCCAAGTTGGCATAATACCTACGTCCTGCGTCTGGTTGTATTGATTTGTGCTGAGAGAATATGATCTGATGTGTCCTCTAGGGGACCCCTGCCCCTCCTTATATATCCTGAAGGGACAGAGTTACAAGCAAAGTATCCTATTTGGTACAAAATCTTGTAGCCTTGCGGTGCACGCCGACCAGTCGTGCGCCGCACGTCTTCATCTTGTGGGCCGAGCCACCTCTGATGGTGCGGCCCATATAGGCCCATGAGGGTATAGGGGTTTATACCCCCACAGCTAGTCCCCGAGCACCATGTATTATGATGTAACACGCCGTCTTGAGCTTCTTCGATCAGTGAGGCTTGACGTCTTCAGGAAAGTTGCCCGAACAGTTGCAACGGTATTTTAACCAACTCAAAAGACAGTTGATCAACATTGACATCGAAGAAGCAGGTTGTTCGAAGAATGCATGGTGCTCTAAATTAAAAAAGATTTCTTTCCTGGTGAAGTGTGCCCACTTTACTTTTTTGTAAGGTATTATTCTCAAAAAAGCAAGCATATTCACCGCAAGGTGAAGTGTGCCCACTTAGTCCCCGAGCCTGGTAGTAGGTGGCGTAGGCACGTGGTGCCAGGGTCAAAAGAAAATTCCCCAAAGTAGTTTTGAGACTGAGATGCATCGCTAGATGCATCGTACCGATGTAGTCCCCGAGCTTGCTGGAAGGCGAAGTATGAGCCTTGTAGCAAGGTCTAAAAAATTGAATTTACCAGTCCCCGAGCATGTCATGCTCGTCTGCAATTGAAAAGACCAATCGACCAGTCCCCAAGCACTTAGTGTGCTTCTTGGAATTATATGTTGCTATACTGTACGACCAGTCCCCGAGCGTCGAGTGCTCAGTGGTCGGTGCATGCTTTAAAGCTTTGAGCTGATAGACTGAGCGACCAGTCCCCGAGCGTCGAGTGCTCGGTGGTCGGTGCAGTCCTTGAAGTTCTGAGTTGGTAGACTGGGCAACCAGTCCCCGAGCGTCGAGTGCTCGGTGGTCGGTACAGTCCTTGAAGTTCCGAGCTGATAGACTGGGCGACCAGTCCCCGAGCGTCGAGTGCTCGGAGGTCGGTGCAGTCCTTGAAGTTCCGAGCTGATAGACTGGGCGACCAGTCCCCGAGCGTCGAGTGCTCGGAGGTCGGTGCAGTCCTTGAAGTTCCGAGCTGATAGACTGGGCGACCAGTCCCCGAGCGTCGAGTGCTCGGTGGTCGGTGCAGTCCCCGGATTGCTGACTCACTGGCGTATGTGTCTTCTTACTTTTGAAAAGATCTTTCCAATTAAAGTTGACGTGACGGGGTCTCCTGACGATATGTCAGACGGATGCATGAAAAATTGCACCTGGCAACTGTACAACCGCTCTTTGCATGGTTTTGAGAAAAGGAAACCATCAATTGGTACGAAAACTCCGCCGCATTAATTGTCTATAATCATTGTAAACTGAAACGCCCCGTCCGCCGCATGGCCTGCCCACTTCCCGAGAATACAGGAAGTGGGAGAGGTGGGGTCGCAGGTTTATAAGGGCCTAATAGGTCTGCCTGTACTGCTTCGCCTGCCATTGCCTTCAAACCTTCCGCTCTCATCTTCTCCAATCTCCTGCATCTTCCTAACTCCAGCCCACACTCGCACCTCTAATGGCGAAGAGCGACTCCAGGAAGAGGGCCGAACTGATGGCCAAGGAGTGGAAGAAGTCTCGCAGCACCACAAAATCTCTTGGTGACCTCGTCGATATGGGGCTTCTGCACGGCGCAGAGCTCGGCGGCTGGAGGGCACCGGAGGGGGAGAGCTACCCCGACCCTCGCGCCGGTGAGATCGTCGTTTTTGAAGATTTCATTAAGAGAGGCTTTGGTGTTCCTGTTCATCCTTTTCTTCAAGGTCTTCTTTTGTACTATGAGATCGGGATTTGCAATCTGCACCCAAACTCAATTCTCCTTATTTCCACCTTCATCCACCTGTGCGAGGCCTATGTTGGCATAGAGCCGCACTTTGATCTTTTCCGGTATCTTTTCTGCTTGAGGAAGAAGGGAGCAGTTGGAGGCTCCAAGGTTGCAGGTGGAGTATACCTCAACCTTCGTGATGGGATGAAGAATCGCTACCTGCACTGCCCATGGAACACTTCCTTGACCGAATGGTACAGGAAGTGGTTCTACATCAGGGAGGAACCGGGCAGCTCCACGTTCTGCGACGTGGGATACATTCCCGAGAAGAGGGCGAGCTGGACCGACCGACCGGAGTTCGACGGTCCAGTGGCGGATCTCATGAAGCTGATCGACTGGTCGCGCCTAGACGGGCTTGGCGTGGTCGGCAACTTCATTTGCCGCCGGGTGATGCCCTGCCAGAAGAGGGTGCACTCGGCGTACGAGTATGCCGGAAGCGCAGACCCGACCAGGATGCGGTCGGAGATCTTGGAGAAAGCGGAGGTACAACAGCTGTTGAACGAGCTGTTTAACTTCGCGGATGGGGGCTTCATCCGTGGCAGTGATCGGGTGCAAGCCTTCAAGTAAGGACGACCAGCACCAAAGGTATGTAGCAGATTCTGTTTGATCATTCGTATATCGTCCGCAGTTGACTCATCTCTGTTGCTTTTGCAGGTCGGTGATGTCGACCGGTGCGCAGTGTATGTATCACTGGCACCGGGGATGGAAAATCCGGTGGGAGAGGTCCCGCCAGAGGAGGACGCTGCTCGGTGTACTCATTACACCAGCAGTGAGGAAGACCGAGCCCGCCCCGTCCCGACCTCCGAGGGTAGGGTAGCAGGGAAAAGGCCATTGCCGGCAGATCCCTTGCCGACACCGGAGCTGCCGGCAGATCTCCCGGCGGAGAGCAGCCAAGCACCGAAGCGTCGTCGGCTCGTGCGGATCGTCGACGACGACGACGACGAGGAGGCTGCGCCGTCGTTGGTCCGACGGCCTCGGAGCCGCCCAGACACTGCGCCGGTCGCCACTGATCGAGTGGCCAGCGGCGCCGCTGCCCCGCAAGTTGCCGAGACGGGGGCACAGGTGCCGACCGGCCGGGCGAGGAGGAGGTTCACCGCGACCCACCGTCGGTCAGACCTGTAAGTGTTCGACTTACGTATTTTGGACTCATCTTTTTTTTTTAACTTTTGTTCCTGTAGTGCGGCATCGGATGTCGACCCTGGCCAAACTGCCAGCCAGGGAACGGGCGAGCCTGCCCGCGGTTCTGGGGATGCGGCCCCCCAGACCACAGAGCAGCCAACAGCTGCGGTCGCGCCTGGGAGCACCGAGGGGCTCCCAAGCGCGGCGCCGACTACAACAAGCAGCCCGACCAGGGCTGGAGAGGCTCCCCCAACTGACTCCGCAGAGAAGGGAAGATCTCCGACTGCTCCTCCTGCCGGGGGGAGTGAAGTCCCCCCGCCGCCCCGAGCAGGAGCCTCTTCGGCTGCGGGTTCCCCAGGTCTGGTCCAAGGGCCAGTAATGCCTGGGACCACCACCGGGGGTGACGCAGCACAGGAGGAGGAAACCCGGGCGGCCTCCGATGACGAGGTGGAAGAGATCGAGGGTCGTCCCCGTGATGGCCGCCAACACGTGTATGTGTGGCGCCAACGCGGGGATCACTTTATCGGTCATGAGGAGCTCGCCGAGACCGAAGAGGCCGCCAGGGTGGAGCGCGCGGCCAAGCGCCTTGTCGATGAAGTCAAGGTAAGCGGCTCTTTGTACTGCTGCGCATTCTTTTGCCTTGTCTTGCATGGTCGTTATATGCTTGCTTTGTAGGACGTAATGAAAACGGCGAAGTACCGGAAATGGTGCTTTGACCAGATAGAAGGCGTCATGGCCGAGAACAAGGCCCTTGCCGCGGAGGTAGACCGGTTGCGCGCGGAGGTCGGGGAGAAGGTGGTCGAGATGAGTGCCGAAAAGGAGCGTCGTCTCGACCTCGCTCGTCGTCTGGCCGACCAGTACCGGCTGCAGGAAGGTTAGTCACACGCTTCGAGCAGCTTCGCGTACTTGTATAGTTTGCTTTGCTGACTAGTTTAGGATTCACGCAGACTTGGAGGAGGAGGTGGCGAGCCTCCAACAAGAGAAGGAGCAGCTCAGCCAACAGCTCGCCGGTGCGCTGGAGTCCGGGCGGCGAGCAGAAGAGGAATTGGGTCGAAAAGACCGGGAGCTATCTGGTAATGAGTGCCGCCTTGTTGGTTGCTGCCTGCCCCTTTATTTGTCTGGTATGCCGAAAGTAACGTTTCGTTTCGTTTGCAGTGCTCAAGGTGAACACCAAAAAGCACCTGGATGAGCTGATCAAGGACCGGGACTCCTGGAAGGTCAACTGTTGCAGGATCTGGAAAGGAGTGTCCCCGGTCCTAGACCTGATCAGTCCCGAGCTCCCGGAGAGCCAGCCCCGCGCGCCGCAGTTGACCCCGGTCGAGAAGGCGCAACGGGCGTGGGATTGGCTCCAGCAGTTTGTGAAGGACGCCGGGGAGTTTGCCGGCGTGCACGCCCTCAGCATGGTGCGCGCCCATTACCCCCTGGTCGACTTGAGCAGGCTGGAGAAGGGGTACCCGAAGGAAGTCGGCCCATAGGAAGTGGACGAACTTCGGGGTAATCTGCTGGACTTGTCGTCGACAGTGATCGGCGACATCAATCTGTGCGGAACGGCCACTCCTCCAGACCAGCCGAGCTCAGATAGGTCGGCCAGGGAGTTGTCGGGCGCGTCCGTTGCGGGAGATGGGCGGTCGACGCCTGCGGTCTCGACCAGCCAGGCGCCGGTGGCCCCGACCCCTTCGTCCGGGCAGCAGGGCCAGGCGGGTGATCAGCCCGAGCAGCCAGGCCAATAAAGTAGTCTGTAGGAATAGACTAGTGTTTGCCCGTCAGGGTATTTATTGTAAACTTTGTATGTAAAGTTTGTAATAAAGTTTGCTTTTTGTCATGACTGTTGTTTTGAGCGCTGTAAGAATATCTGAGTGACGTGTCACCGTATTTGTCTTTGTTGTCGCTAAGAGCGTCCGTTGCAGGAGTTTTGCCGAGTGCTGTGTGTGACAAGGTATGGGCCAAAAATAGAGAATTTTATTATCAAAAATTATGAGATACTTACAGAAGAAAGTCATTAAAACTTTATGGATAGAAACGTCGCAGTTTGTCGATGTGCCAAGAGTTAGGCACTCGTGTTCCGTCTGGGTATGCCAATCTGTAGGACGTAGGTCGTGTGACCTCGGTCACCACGAAGGGTCCTTCCCAGGGAGTGGATAGCTTGTGCATTCCCTCCTGGCTTGTTTTCCATCGAAGCACCAGATCGCCGACCACGAACGAACGGTCCTTGACATTCCTGTTGTAGTATTGCCTGACTGCTGCGAGATATTTTGCTGTTCGGAGACACGACACTAAACGCTTTTCCTCCATGCAATTGATTTCGAGTCCTCTGGCGTTGTCGGCGGTCGCCTGGTCGAAGTGCTCGATTCTAGGAGATCCGAAGTGTATGTCGGACGGCAAGACCGCCTCTGCACCGTACACCATGAAGTAGGGAGACACCCCTGTGTTTCGACTGGTCTGAGTTCGGAGGCCCCAGACCACAGCCGGCAATTCTTTCATCCATCGACCGGGTGCTCTGTCGTTTTCGGTGTACAACCTTTTCTTTAGGGCGTCAACGATCATTCCGTTAGCACGTTCAACTTGACCGTTGGCACGTGGATGTGCCACTGACACATATTTTATGACTATGCCTCTATCATCGCAGAAATCCCAAAAAGTGGTGCCAGTAAACTGAGTGCCCAGGTCGGTGATTATGCTGTTCGGAATGCCGAATCTGTGTATGATTTGATTGAGGAACTCCACAGCCTTCTCGGAGGTTGCTTTGACCAGGGGCATGTATTCAATCCACTTGGAGAACTTGTCGATTAACACGAAGACAAACTTGAAATTGCCTGGGGCTGGTTTGAATGGTCCGATCATGTCAAGCCCCCAGCAAGCAAAGGGCCAAGATGACGGGATGGTTTGAATTTCATGGGCAGGTACGTGGGTCCTCTTAGCGAAAAACTGACATCCTTCGCAATGCCGAACCAGTTTTTCTGCGTCGCTGACCGCGGTTGGCCAATAAAAACCTGCTCGGAAAGCCTTTCCGACCAGCGTTCTAGATGCGGCGTGGTTGCCGCAGGATCCGGCGTGTATGTCTTCCAAGAGCTTGATACCATCATCTTGGGGCATGCACTTGAGCAGTACTTCGGAGCTTGCGTTTTTCCGCATGAGTTTTCCGTCGACCAGGATGTAGTTCTTTGATCGTCGGATGAGACGCTCGTTCTCTGTTTTGTCCTGAAAGCCTGTCCCGTCTGATATGTATTTGATGAACGGGGTACGCCAGTCACGCCCACCAGTTGTCGGAGTGGCGTCATCTATGAGCATTGCCTCGGTGGGTCGTTTGTCGACCAGGGGGGAGCCTACGCTTGGCTCATGGATGTCCTGGACGAAAATACCCCGCGGGATTTGGGCCCGAGATGAGCCTAACTTTGACAACGCATCTGCTGCTTGGTTCTTATCCCGGACCACGTGGATGTACTCTATGCCATAGAAGTTAGTTTCCCATTTGCGAATTTCTTTGCAGTATAGATCCATCTTCTCGTGGGTTGCGTCCCACTCCTTGTTGAGCTGGTTGATGACCAAAGCGGAGTCGCCGTAGACATAGAGGCGCTTGACCCCCAGTTCAACGGCTAGTCGTACGCCATGTAAGCATGCTTCGTATTCGGCGATATTGTTTGACGCCGGAAAAAGGATCCGAAGGACGTAGCGGAGTTTGTCCTTGTTTGGTGATACGAACAGTATCCCAGCGCCTGCACCGTTGATGTTCAAGGACCCATCAAAGAACATTGACCAGTGGTCTGAGACATCTGGAACGGAAGGCTCGTTGAGATCCGTCCATTCGGCAATGAAATCGACCAGGGCTTGAGACTTGACAGTGGTGCGACTCTGGAACTCTAGGGAAAATGGACATAATTCCATTGCCCATTTCACGATTCTGCCATTGGCGTCTTTATTGCGCAGGATGTCCCCGAGAGGAAAGCTGGTTGTCACCAGGACTCGATGGCCGTCGAAGTAGTGCTTCAGCTTTCTTGACGTTATCAGGATGGCGTATATAAGCTTCTGTATTTGTGGGTACCTGGCCTTGGACTCGTTTAAAACTTCACTTATGAAGTAAACGGGTCTCTGGACCTTGAAGACGTGACCTGGTTCATCTCGCTCGACCACTATTGCCGTGGAAACAACCCTGTCGGTTGCAGCAATGTAAAGGAGTAGGTCTTCATTGGGCTGAGGCGCTGTGAGGACAGGCGGTGAAGTGAGGAAGGACTTAAGCTGAGTGAACGCAGCGTCGGCTTCTTCTGTCCAAGAGAATTTTTCTGACGCTTTCAGTAGTTTGAAGAAAGGGAGGCCTTTTTCTCCCAGCCTTGAGATGAAACGACTGAGGGCGGCCATGCATCCGGTTAGCTTCTGAATATCCTTGACGTTCTTCGGTGGTCGCATGTCGAGTACGGCTTTGACTTTTGAAGGGTTTGGTCGTATGCCGTCGCAACTGACGACATTGCCGAGCAGTAGACCGGAAGGAACGCCGAAAATGCATTTCTTGGGGTTGAGCTTCCACTTGTACCTATTGAGTGCCTTGAAGGTTCGGTCTAAGTTGTCGATTAGGGTGCTCGCGTCCCTTGTTTTTACGACCACGTCGCCACATAGGCCTCGACGAGGTCGTCGCGAATCTCGTCGTGGAGGCATTGCTGGATGGCCCTTTGATAAGTGGCCCCGGCGTTTTTAAGTCCGAAAGACATGGTAGTGTAACAGTATGCGCCGAAGGGTGTGATGAAGGATGTTTTGATCTGATCTTCTTCCTTTAATGAGATCTGGTGATAACCAGAGTAGCAATCTAGAAAGGAGAGGAGTTCGCATCCGGCCGTTGAGTCGACCACCTCGTCGATGCGAGGAAGACCAAAAGGATCTTTAGGACAGTGTTTGTTGAGATCGGTGTAATCAACGCACATTCTCCATTCATTATTCTTTTTGCGTACAAGAACCGGATTGGCGAGCCAATCGGGATGATACACTTCTTTTATGAATCCGGCTGCTAGAAACCGTGTTATTTCTGTCCTAATAGCCTCCTTTTTGTCACGAGCGAACCGTCGCAGTTTTTGCTTGATTGGTCTTGCGGTCTTCGAGACGTTTAAGGAGTGCTCGATCAGGTTTCGTGGGACACCGGGCATGTCTGCGGGTTTCCATGCGAAAACGCTCACGTTGTCCCTTAGAAACCTGACGAGCCCGTCTTCCTATTTTGGATCCAGGTTAGCCCCGATGAGGGCTGTCTTCTCGGGGTTGCCTTCGACCAGCTGCACTTCTTTGTACTCCTTGGATTTCGAATTCTTTCTGGCTGTCTCCTGCTCAGGTAATCGGAGCTGGTCGGGGGGCAGCTGTGCGGCTTGGTTTGCTGTTTCCGCCATGCGGATTGAGAGGTCAATTGCCTCGGTGATCTTGAAGCTTTCTTCTTCGCAGGTGTACACAGTATAGACGTTGCCTCTGACGGTTAGGACACCCTTCTCCGTGGGCATCTTAAGCACTAGGTATGAGTAGTGCGGGACTGCCATGAACTTTGTCAGCGATGGGCGGCCCAGTATGGCGTGGTAGGTCCTGTCGAAGTCCGCGACTACGAAGTTGATGAACTCCGTCCGGAAGTGATCGGGTGTGCCGAATTGGACAGGCAATGTTATCTGTCCGAGGGGCACCGAACTTTGACCTGGCAAAACACCCCAGAATTGGGCGTCGTAAGGTTTTAGTTGCGCCGGTGATATCTTGAGGGCGGGCAGGCTGTTGCGGAAGAGGATGTCGATGGAGCTTCCCCCGTCCACGAGCACGCACTCGAATCTGATGCTATTGATGCAGGGATCAAGAATCAGTGGGAAACGACCCGGCTCTGGGATAGCGGCCCACTGGTCCTTCCTGCTGAACGAGATCTCCCTGTGGGACCACGCGGGAAATTTCGGATCTGCGATCAGCCCGTCCGTGCTGTCTATGTTGAGGCAGGCTCTCTTTAACAGCTTTCTTTCTCGCTTGGACTCAGTGGAGACCTTGCCCCCGAAAATGGAGTGGACCACGTCGGTGGGGCTGACGTATTGGTGTCGGGGGTCCCTGTCTTGGTCCTCATCCTCATCTTCGTGGTCGTGCCCGTCGCGCTTGTTATTTTTCTTGGAGGTGTCCTCTTGGGCGGCCCGCCGTGTATAGATACTTTTGAGGACGCGGCACTCTTCCATGGTATGGTTAGACTTTGGGTGTAGCTGGCACGGTCCCTTCAACGTTTTGTTGTAGTCGTCTTGGTAGTCCCGTCATCCATTGGGACGTTTGACCGTATTTACTTCGTGGTCGTATTCGCGAGGGCGCTTTCCTCTGAAGTCGTCGCGGCTGTCGCGCCGCCGATCCCAACCCTCTCGGTGATCGCGGTTGTCGGAGCGGCGGTGATTTCTGTTGTCGTAGCGACCACGACCGTCATCTCGCCGGGAGGGCTGGTCGGTGCCTCTCGCATCGTCTCGGATTAGTTTTTCTGCGTCATCAGCATCGGCGTAATTTTTAGCCGTGGCGAGGAGCTCTGCTACCGTTGATGGGCACTTACGCAACAGCTTGTTCCTCAGCGCTTCATGGAAACGCAAGCCCTTGATAAAGGCTGATATGGCCTCGTCACGAGAGATCTTCGGGATTTTGAGGCGCATATGCGAGAATCGTCGGATGTAATCGCGCAGAGGTTCATTCTTCCTGTCTC